>NC_041218.1:40250600-40275821 GCF_002837175.3 Physeter macrocephalus
TCATGTGCTTCTTGGTCATCTGTATGTCTTCTTTGGAGAAATATCTATTTAGGTCTTCTGCCCATTTTTGGATTCGGTTGTTTGTTTTTTTAAAATTGAGCTGCATGAGCTGTTTATGTATTTTGGAGATGAATCCTTTGTCTGTTGATTCATTTGCAAATATTTTCTGCCATTCTGAGGGTTTTCTATTCGTCTTGTTTGTAGTTTCCTTTGCTTTGAAAAAGCTTTTAAGTTTCATTAGGTCCCATTTTTTATTTTTGATTTTATTTCCATTACTCTAGGAGGTGGATCAAAAAAAATCTTGCTGTGATTTATGGCAAAGAGTGCTCTTCCTGTTTTCCTCTAAGAGTTTTACAGTGTCCAGTCTTACATTTAGGTCTCTAATCCATTTTGAGTTTATTTTTGTGTATGGTGTTAGGGAGTGTCCTAATTTCATTCTTTTACATGTAGCTGTACAGGTTTCCCAGCATCACTTGTTGAAGAGACTGTCTTTTCTCCATTGTATATTCTTGCCTCCTTTGTCAAAGATAAGGTGATCATATGTGTGTTGGTTTATCTCTGGGCTTTCTCTCCTGTTCCATTGATCTGTATTTCTGTTTTTGTGCCAGTACCATATTGTCTTGATTACTATAGCTTTGTAGTATAGTCTGAAGTCAGGGAGTCTGATTCCTCCAGCTCCGTTTTTTTCCCTCAAGACGGCTTTGGCTATTCGGGGTCTTTTGTGTCTCCCTACAAATTTTAAGAGTTTTTGTTCTAGTTCTGTAAAACATGCCATTGGTAATTTGATAGGGATTGCATTGAATCTGTAGATTGCTTTGGGTAGTATAGTCATTTTCACAATATTGATTCTTCCAATCCAAGGACATGGTATATCTCTCCATCTGTTGGTATCATATTTAATTTCTTTCATAAGTGTCTTATAGTTTTCTGCATACAGATCTTTTGGCTCCCTAGGTAGGTTTATTCCTAGGTATTTTGTTGTTGTTGCAATGGTAAATGGGAGTATTTCCTTCTATTTCAGATTTTTCATCATTAGTGTATAGGAATGCGAGAGATGTCTGTGCATTAATTATATATCCTGCAACTTTACCAAATTCATTGATTAGCTCTAGTAGTTTTCTGGTGGCATCTTTAGGATTCTCTATGTATAGTATCATGTCATCTGCAAACAGTGACACTATTACTTCTTCTTTTCCAATTTGGATTACTTTTATTTCCTTTTCTTCTCTGATTGCTGTGGCTAGGACTTCCAAAACTATGTTGAATAATAGTGGTGAGAGTGGACATCCTTGTCTTGTTCCTGATCTTAGAGGAAATGCTTTCAGTTTTTCACCATTGAGAATGATATTCGCTGTGGGTTTGTCATATATGGCCTTTATTATGTTGAGGTAGGTTCCCTCTATGCCCACTTTACGGAGAATATTTATCATAAATGGGTGTTGAATTTTGTCGAATGGTTTTTCTCCTTCAATTTGTTAATATGGTGTATCACATTGACTGATTTGCATATATTGAAGAATCCTTGCATGCCTGGGATAAATCCCACTTGATCATGGTGTATGATCCTTTTAATGTGTTGTTGGATTCTGTTTGCTAGTATGTTGTTGAGGATTTTTGCATCTATGTTCACCAGTGATATTGACCTGTAGTTTTCTTTCTTTGTGACATCTTTGTCTGGTTTTGGTATCAGGGTGATGGTGGCCTCATAGAATGAGTTTGGGAGTGTTCCTTCCTCTGCAATTTGTTGGAAGAGTTTGACAAGGATGGGGGTTAGCTCTTCTCTAAATGTTTCATAGAATTCACCTGTGAAGGCATCTGGTCCTGGGCTTTTGTTTGTTGGGAGATTTTTAATCACAGTTTCAATTTCACTACTTGTGATTGGTCTGTACATATTTTCTATTTCTTCCTGGTTCAGTCTTGGAAGGTTATACCATTCTAAGAATTTGTCCATTTCTTCCAGGTTGCCCATTTTATTGGCCTAAAGTTGCTTGTAGTAGTCTCTTAGGATGCTTTGTATTTCTGCGGGCCTGTTGTAAGTTCTCCTTTTTCATTTCTAATTTTATTGATTTGAGCCCTCTTCCTCTTTTGCTTGATGAGTCTGGCTAGTGGTTTATCAATTTTGTTTATCTTCTCAAAGAACCAGCTTTTAGTTTTATTGATCTTTGCTATTGTTTTCTTTGTTTCTATTTCATTTATTTCTGCTCTGATCTTTATGATTTCTTTCCTTCTGCTAACTTTGGGTTTTGTTTGTTCTTCTTTCTCTAGTTCCTTTAGGTGTAAGTTTAGATTCTTTATTTGAGATTTTTCCTGTTTCTTGAGGTAGGCTTGTATAACTATAAACTTCCCTTTTAGAACTGCTTTTGCTGCATCCCATAGGTTTTGGATCGTCCTGTTTTCATTGGCATTTGTCTCTAGGTATGTTTTGATTTCCTCTTTGATTTCTTCAGTGATCTCTTGGTTATTTAGTAACGTATCGTTTAGCCTCCATGTGTTTGTGTTCTTTATGATTTTTCCCTTGTAACTGATTTGTAATCTCATAGTGTTGTGGTCAGAAAAGATGCTTGATATGATTTCAATTTTCTTAAATTTACTAAGGCTTGATTTGTGACCCAAGATGTGATCTATACTGGAGAATGTTCCATGCACACTTGAGAAGAAAGTGTAATCTGCTGTATTTGGATGGAATGTCCTATAAATATCAATTAAATATATCTGGTCTATTGTGTCATTTAAAGCTTCTGTTTCCTTATTTATTTTCATTTTGGATGATCTGTCCATTGGTGTGAGATGTTAACGTCCCCCACTATTATTGTGTTGCTGTTGATTTCCTCTTTTATAGCTCTTAGCAGTTGCCTTATGTATTGAGGTGCTCCTGTGTTGGGTGTATATATATTTATAATTGTTATATCTTACTCTTGGATTGATCCCTTGATCATCATGTAGTGTCCTTCCTTGCTCTTGTAACATTCTTTATTTTAAAGTCTATTTTATCTGATATGGGTATTGCTACTCCAGCTTTCTTTTGATTTCCATTTGCATGCAATATCTTTTTCCATCCCCTCACTTTCATTATGTATGTGTCCCTAGGTCTGAAGTGGGTCTCTTGTAGACAGCATATATGTTTGTCTTGTTTTTGTATCCACTCAGCAAGCCTGTGCCTTTTGGTTGGTGCATTTAATCCATTCACGTTTAAGGTAATTATCAATATGTATGTTCCTATGACCATTTTCTTAATGGTTTTGGGTTTGTTTTTGTAGGTCCTTTTCTTCTCTTGTGTTTCCCACTTAGAGAAGCTCCTTTGGCATTTGTTGTAGAGCTGGTTGGTGGTGTGAATTCTCTTAGCTTTTGCTTGTCTGTAAAGCTTTTGATTTCTCCATCGAATTTGAATGAGATCCTTGGTGGGTAGAGTTATCTTGGTTGTAGGTTCTTCCCTTTCATCACTTTAAATATGTCCCTCCACTCTCTTCGGGCTTGTAGAGTTTCTGCTGAGAAATCAGCTGTTATCCTTATGAGAGTTCCCTTGTATGTTATTTGTCATTTTTCCCTTGCTGCTTTCAATATTTTTTCTTTGTCTTTATTTTTTTCCAATTTGATTACTATGTGTCTCAGCGTGTTTCTCCTTGGGTTTATCCTGTATGGGACTTTCTCGCTTTCTGGACTTGGGTGGCTATTTCCTTTCCCATGTTAGGGAGGTTTTTGACTATAATCTCTTCAAATATTTTCTCAGTTCCTTTCTCTCTCTCTTCTCCTTCTGGGACCCCTATAATGCGAATGTTTTTGCATTTAATGTTATCCCAGAGGTCTCTTAGCCTGTCTTCATTTCTTTTTATCCTTTTTGCTTTATTCTGTTCTGCAGCAGTGAATTCCACAGTTCTGTCTTCCGGGTCACTTATCCGTTCTTCAGCCTCAGTTATCCTGCTATTGATTCCTTCTAGTGTAGTTTTCATTTCAGTTATTCTATTGTTCATCTCTGTTTGTTTGTTCTTTAATTCTTCTAGGTCTTTTAAAAACATTTCTTGCATCTTCTCGGTCTTTGCCTCCATTCTTTTCCGTGGTCCTGCATCATCTTCACTATCATTATTCTGAATTCTTTTTCTGCAGGGTTGCCTATCTCCACTTCATTTAGTTGTTTTTCTGGGGTTTTATCTTGTTCCTTCATTTGGTACATAGCCCTCTGCCTTTTCATCTTGTCTGTCTTTCTGTGAATGTGGTTTTTGTTCCACAGGTTGCAGGATTGTAGTTCTTCTTGCTTCTGCTGTCTGCCCTCTGGTGGTTGAGGCTATCTAAGAGGCTTGTGACACAGCTCCATTGTTAAATCTCAAGAATTCCTGAGGTTTAGGTTGACATCTGGAATTAGCCACTATCAGAAGAGGGAGAATGAACTACTTGAGAATTATGTGATGTGGTTCACTGTTCTGAGCAGTTAGTCTTCTCAGGGAGCAGTACAGCTTGGCAACTGAGTTATCAATGCCGTCTAGTCATTTATCCACTGCTGTAATGGGCAAGCTGCACTTACCATAGTCCATAGTATGTATTTTTAATTCTTTGTTAGGAATATATATATATTTACATATACACATATATGTGTATGTTAGGCACAGTTATTTAAAGGAATTTACAAATAGAAACATCCTGGTAAAGATGAAAAACAAAATTTAAAAAAATAAGAAGTTACAAGGATTCTTAAATAAGTCCAGGTAGAAATTGAAAAGAATATAATAAGAGAACATAATATAATGTTATATTCATTTTCAATCATTCTTCACTTTTGGTATTCTCAATCTTGTATCTTTAAAGATATGGTTTTCAATGTTTTACCACAGTAGGCAGTATCTACAATTTAGGTGGCTTTTTTTATTGAAACCCCAGGCATTCTCTGCCTTCCTTCCATTAAATGACAATCATGTGGCAGATAGTTTAGTGGGAATGATAATAATACATGTATCATTGAGTAAATTGTCACATTCTGAAGATCATTAAAATAATGATGATTCCTGCAGAGTCATATTAAGAAGTTAAAGCTACACTTGTACTGAAAGAATTATACAAAATGTGTATTTTCATGGTAGAATTCAGCATCTAACTATTACAGTGTACTTTGATTCACAAATCAACCATGACATTTAAAAATTATACTCAACCAGCAAATGTATTAATGAGTGTGGTATACATAGGGAGGAAAAATCACTACTTACTATCTTAGCACTAACTTAATATCATACTGCTTATAAGCCAACTAAAAATGTCAAAAATGTCAGCCACATTTTATATTTTTCTACAGTGTATCTTCTTTTGCTTCATAATTTTGTATATAATTACATGCTGCAAAAATGTAAAGTAGACATTTGTATTTAACTTGTCTATTTGAAGTTTTTGAAGATTACATATATATGAAAGCTCTAAGCCTTTATCTCAAAGTGTTTTACATTAATTTTGCAATTAAAAAATTGAAGCATTTGAAAAGATGTTCCAGGGAATTCTCTGGCAGTCCAGTTGTTAGGACTCAGCACTTTCACTACCATGGCCAATCTTTGTCTTTGGTTGGTGCATTTAGACCATTAATATTAAGGTTAAGTACTGGTATGTTTGCAATTAAATATTGCATTTTATTGTTTGTTTTCTATTTGTTTTCTTTTATTCTTATTGCTCTTTTTCTCTTATCTACCTGGGGGCTACTTAAACATTTCATAAGACTCCATCTTGATTTATATATAGTATTTTTGAGTGTATCTCTTTTTATTAGTAATTTTAGCGATTGTCCTGGGTATTACAATATACATATTTGACTTAGTATTTACCTCTTTGAGTGAAGTGTGGAAAACTCACTTTCACTTAAATCTTTTTTATATTCCCAATGTTCAAATATCATTGTCTTGAGTATCAGATGTATTAATTTGCTAAGGCAGCTGTAACAAGTTACCACAAACTGGATGACTTAAACAATAGGAATTTATTGTTTTGCAATCTTGGAGGTTAAAACTCCAAGATCAAGGTGTTGGCCGAGTTGGTTCCTTACGCAGGCTGTGACGGGAATTTACTACGTGCCTCTCTCCTAATTGCTGGTGGTTTGATGGCTTGTAGGCATATCACTCTGATCTCTGCCTCCATTTTCAAATCTCTGTTACCCCAGTTTCCTTTTAGCCAGTTCCATTCCCTCCCACCCCTGACCCACTGTCTACTGCAGGGTGGGAGAGACTTACGGAGAAAGAAGTCTCTGGCCTGGGACACTTGCTATGGTTGAGTCTCGTTGCTTCTACCTGCCTGCCTCAGTGGAAAACAGAAGTCTCAGTCCTGGAAGGGATAGAAAACACTTCCCTTGGATGCTTATTTTTGGCGGGACTTCTAATCAATCCCTCTTAATAGTGGTGCTGTGCTTTCTTGATGTTGTCAGAGGGACTCTTTTGGTCTATGGGAGGAATAAGCTTACCTGAGCTGACTTAAGTTGATCAGGTAGAGGTCAGAAAGTGTCAGTTGTGGATGGCCTTGCTCTATTGGGTGGTCAGATGCAAGACAACCTACTACTGTACTGTACCTCCAGTCCTGGGATACCAAACCAACTCACCTTCTTCTTACCACATTTCATAGTTTTCGTTTCATTGTCCCTACACCATTTCCAAGATTTACAGTTGTGCTTAGCAGAGAACAGGAAAACAGATTTATTTTAGCTTTTCTGCACCAGAAGTCTCAAATAAATTTCTAAAAGTTTTTTTTTTATATAGAAAATATAGATATTTTTTTCTATGAAGAACTTTTGTTTCTAGAACGTGCTGGCCTAATATAATTGAATTTCATTAAATAGCTTTCAGTTATTAAAGACTGATAATATTCTTTGTTTTCAGCCCAATAATTTCTCAATGTTATGGGTCTTAGACACAAAATTAAGTGTCATTTACCCAGGGATGATAGGTGGGCTTTGTTTTGGTTATGTCTATCATTTGCTTTTGCAAATGATACTTTTTCACTGTTAGACAATTACTTTCAAAGTTCAGTAAGTTGTCGCTGTGAATAAAAACCTCTAAGAAATGATTCCAGGAGGGTACTGCTGTTAACTGGAATCTTTAGTCACAATGATACTTAGTTACCAGCACCATTAGTGGAATTGCTTTAGAAAATAAAACACAATGGTAAATAAGAATACACATTTAACCATGATAGTTTTGCAAAAAGTTGTTTGTTTAATTGCTTACTAGGCATTAAAATTATCCCTGGTTAAGAATATACCTAGAGGGCAGACAGCAGAAGCAAGAAGAACTACAATCCTGCAGCCTGTGGAACAAAAACCACATTCACAGAAAGATGGACAAGATGAAAAGGCAGAGGGCTATGTACCAGATGAAGGAACAAGATAAGACCCCAGAAAAACAACTAAATGAAGTGGAGATAGGCAACCTTCCAGAAAAAGAATTCAGAGTAATGATAGTGAAGATGATCCATGACCTCGGAAAATGGATCGAGGCAAAGATTGAAAAAACGCAAGAAATGTTTAAAAAACACCTAGAAGAATTAAAGAACAAACAAACAGAGATGAACAATACAATAACTGAAATGAAAAATACACTAGAAGGAATCAATAGCAGAATAACTGAGGCAGAAGAACAGATAAGTGACTTGGAAGACAGAATGGTGGAATTCACTGCTGCGGAAGAGAATAAAGAAAAAAGTATGAAAAGAAACGAAGACAGCCTAAGAGACCCCTGGGATAACATTAAATGCAAAAACATTTGCATTTAAATCCCTATAAAACATTCCCATTATAGGGGTCCCAGAAGGAGAAGAGAGAGAGAAAGGAACCGAGAAAATATTTGAAGAGATTATAGTCGAAAACTTCCCTAACATGAGAAAGGATCGATGGAGAAATCAAAAGCTTTACAGACAAGCAAAAGCTAAGAGAATTCACACCACCAACCAGCTCTACAACAAATGCTAAAGGAACTTCTCTAAGAGGGAAACACAAGGGAAGAAAAGGACCTACAAAAACAAACCCAAAACTATTAAGAAAATGGTCATAGGAAAATACATATCGATAATTACCTTAAACGTGAACAGATTAAATGCTCCAAACAAAAGACACAGGCTCGCTGAATGGATACAAAAACAAGACCCATACATTTGCTGTCTACAAGAGACCCACTTCAGACTTAGGAACACGTAAAGACAGAAAGTGAGGGGATGGAAAAAGATATTCCATGCAAATGGAAATCAAAAGAAAGCTAGAGTGGCAATACTCATATCTGATAAAATCGACTTTAAAATAAATAATGTTACAAGAGACAAGGAGGGACACTAGATAATGATCAAGGGGTCAATCCAAGAAGAAGATATAACAATTAAAAATATATATGCACCCAACATAAGAGCACCTCATTACATAAGGCAACTGCTAAGAGGTATAAAGAGGAAATCGACAGTAACACAATAATAGTGAGGGCCTTTACCACCTCACTTACACCAATGGACAGATTATCCAAACAGAAAATTAATAAAGAAACAGAAGCTTTAAATGACACTATAGACCAGATAGATTTAATTGATATTTATAGGACATTCCATCCAAAAACAGCAGATTACACTTTCTTCTCAAGTGCGCACGGAACATTCTCCAGTATAGATCACATCTTGGGTCACAAATCAAGCCTCAGTAAATTTAAGAAAATATAAATCATATCAAACATCTTTTCTGACCACAACACTATGAGATTAGAAATCAATTACAAGGAAAAAAACATAAAGAACACAAACACATGGAGGCTAAACAATACGTTACTAAATAACCAAGAGATCACTGAAGAAATCAAAGAGGAAATCAAAACATACCTAGAGACAAATGACAATGAAAACAGGACGATCCAAAACCTATGGGATGCAGCAAAAGCAGTTCTAAAAGGGAAGTTTATAGCTATACAAGCCTACCGCAAGAACTGCTTTACATACTCTTACCATATGATCCAGCAGTTGCACTCCTTCGTTTTTACTCTAATGAGCTGAAATCATTTGTACACACTAAAACTTGCACATAAGTGTTTAAGGTAGCTGTATTCATATTGCCAATACTTGGAAGCAACCAAGATGTCTTCCAGTAAATGAATGGATAAACTGTGGTACATCTAGACAATGGAATATTATTCAGTGATAAAAGGAAATGAGCTATTAAGTCATAAAAAGACATGAAGAAATCTTAGAAGTAAATCTGAAAAGGCTACACACTGTATGATTCCAACTATATGGTATTCCGATAAAGGCAAAATTAGAAAGGAAAAATATCAGTGATTCCCAGAGTTTGGGGGAGAGGCAGAGAGGGATGATTAAGTGGAGCTCAGGGAAAGTTTAGGACAGTAAAACCATTCTCTGTTGTGGATACTTGTCATGTGTTTGTCAAAACCCATAGAATATACAACACTAAGAGTGAAACCTAATATAAATTATGGACTTCAGTTAATAATAATGTATCAATATTGGCTCATCAATTTTAACAATAGTGCCATACTAATGCAAGATATTAAAAATAGGGGAAACTGTGTATGTCTGTGGGGGCATGGGGGTATATACATTCCGCTCAATTTTTTTGTGAACTAAAGCTGATCTAAAGAATTCTAATAAAAAACAAAATGTGAAACATTTTAAAAAAAGAGAGAGAGAGAGGGAAAGAATAAAATGTTTGAAGGAGTACATTTAAATAATGTTCTATTATCTAAGAATGCTTGGCAGTTACTATCTATTTATTGATTGGGGGTCTTTATAAAATTATTTTGTAAAGGTCTTCTTTAAAAAAAAAGAATGCAGGTTCAGCAGTAGTCAATGGTAGTTCACTCCAAAATTTTCCACTGTCAGGCTTGGAAAATTTGCTTAATTTTCCTATGTATTTTATAGCTTTGTTCCTTTAATCTATTAGATAATGCTTAGAAAGTGTTTAACTCTTTGCCTGGAACATAATAAGTACTCAATAAACATTAGTTTTGTTATTTGAATATTGTCTTTCTCTATCTAAGTCTCCTCATTTTAGAAATGACCATAGTGAAAATTAGCACAGGGTAAGGGAAAATGCTGTAAGTTTCTTAAAAGTACTTTTAATCCAAAATTTCTATTTCTGGTTTGTTTAGGAACTTATGTCTTCTGTTTCTGTCTCCAAATATGGCTAAATGAGGGCCTAAAATATTCCATTTAAGAGTTCAGTTTACTTTGTTTTTAATTAATAAAGATTTTACCAGAAATGATCTACATTAATCAACATTATATCCACAGTCCAATTATATCACCCTATTAAAGCGATTCATAATTTATTTTTTAACATAACAAGACACCTTTATTATTCTCATCACATAATTTATTTCTGTAGTTGGTTATGCTGATTATCACCTTACATATTGAGTAAAAACTATGACTATTTGTTTCTAAGTTTTATCATCAATTACATATGCATATAATATAAATATTGGGATGATTTTCATTGAAAAAGAAAGTTGTAGATGTTTGAAAAATAGGATAATAATTGTATTTTGAGGAAAGTCATTGATATCATTTGTCCCTTTGGCCAAGTCTACAATGAACACTGTAGTACCAGTTAAACTAATAGATATTTATCAATCATCTATCATAGTCATCATTCTAGTATGCATCTATATTTATCAATCATCTATCTAACATCATTGTAATATGTTATGCATACTTAACAATGGTTGTGGGTCCTACTTTAAGCAGTCTAGTTGATAAGATGAATTCTGAACAGTTGACAATCTAAAATTCTCTGGAATTAAGTGTTACATTGTGCGGTTTGTTGCTAGAAAATAAATGAACTAGAAAAAGTGAGATGATTTTTGCAACTTTTCTGCAATGTGTAGATAAAGAGTAGCCATTAGTTCACTTGTTTATGGTGGAGTCTTAAGTACCATTGAGAGGGCGGGGCAACATGCTGTCTAGCATTTGACAAACTGATTATAAGACTAATATATGACAGTAGAGGGGCCTGTTGCAGCAAATTCCAATGTTAATTTGTGAAGAAAAAATTATTTAATGAATTCTCCTTATTCTGCTAAATATATTAGAGAGTGAGATACTTGTAAAATTTTGATGTTGCAAACTGAGAAGTGCTTAAATGTATTATGTCATTTTCAGTGCACTTTGACCTACAGTATACCTAATTGCACTCTGGCTACATGACATGTGAATAACTAAAAAAGAGAAAAAAAGTGCAACAAAGTTAGTCGTACAGAATTTTGTATGATCGAAATCATTTGGGGTATTATTTGGATATAACATATGTAATTTAAACTTATTGCCTTAAAGGACTATGAATATTTGTCCATGGATATTTTACTTTTATAGATGAGCCATCAGTTATTTGGTAATTAAAATCAGATAACAGATGTGAGAAATCAATAGTATGGGCAAATATGTATTGTTTTTATGTACTATAGACAATTTACACAATTTGCCAATATATGCCAACATTTGCCATGTATGCTAAATGCCTGATACATGTTCATTAGGTCTTGAAGATTGTATTAGGAATTTGCCTCTCTTTTCAATCATAGTAAATATAATTGTACACTCAGAAATATGGATGCACAGATGTATCACTTTTAATCTGCTTTTTTTGTCCTTGAGATATCATCTCCACAATTATTTCTGTGTTTACTTCTATCAAAGCAGACTATATCTTCTCTTTCTTATGCTATCAAAATTTATAACCTAATTGAAAGGCTTTTCTCTGGGTCCATCTTTATCAACTGTAAAAGTGATCACTGTGGTTTCAGGTCAATGAATACATTCTCTTTGGTTGTGCCATGTTTTAGATGACTCAGCCAATTTTATCTGCAGTTTGCCATGAGCCTCGGGCACATCTTGGAATACCAAAGCAAAGCCAAAATTGGTATTAGAATCCTAGCATGTAAATGCAGAAGTAACAGGGCAATTACTCAAATATATCTGAAGCCAGTAGAGACAGAGGATTGGTGGAAAATCATGTTTTGCAAGAAGTGTCAAAAAACGGTAAAAGAAAAAATGCCATATCTTTCATTAGGCCAAAGGATGAGGATAGGGCTGAAAATAGCAGTAGGAATTAGAGGTCAGAAGTCAAGCAAACTTTGGAATGGAGCAAAGTGGGAATGAAGGAAGAATGACCAAGGATTTTTTCCTTATAAACGCTGTCATCTGGAACTTACTATTAACAGAGGCTGGTAATGAGATGTTTGAATAGGTTAGCATGTATCAAAGGCACAGATCAAGGCAATTACTATTAAGACTATCAAATATTATGCACATTATGCATAAATATATAAATATATACCCTAAGAGAATTTGAGACCAAGTTGGGTTTGGCTGTCTCAGTTTTTGTACAATTCACAAGATAATAGTTCCAACTGCTAATAGTACAAAAAGGAGTGGCCACCAAAACAATTTGTTAAAAACTAGTTTTGTAACTCTTAGCTGTTAATCCAAAATTGGTTACAGAGTGAGGGAGAGGAAGTGGCTATTAAAAAATGATTATGGAGAGCTATTGGGGTCCTGGGACTTAAGTCTTCTTCCATGCCCCATTGGGAAAAGTTAGATATTTTAGAAAACCATTTGACAAAATTCAACACTTATTCAAGATAATAGCTAATAAAGGTAATTGGCAAAAGTCCTACAGGTAGTCTCACTTTTAACAGCAAAATATTGAATGTTTTTTTCTTCATAATTTTGACAATGAGGTAAGGATGCTTGTTCTCATCACTCCCTTTCACTATTATATGGGGGAGGAAGTGGGGAGGGCATAGCTATTACAATATGGAAAAAAAAAAGAAAGAAGAAAAGCCATACACATGAGAACTGAAGACGTAAAACTGCTTCTATTTTCAGCAGATATGAATGTTCACATAGGAAATCCAAAAGAATATACAAAATGAATACAAAAGCTAATAAGTGAATTTAGCAAGGTGAATAATTACACTATTAAATTACAAAAAGTATTTACTAGAGGCAAACAATTTTAAAATAAAACATTTACAAAAGTGTTGAAAACATAAAATACTTAGAAATAAATATAACCAATGACAAATAATAGTTCTACTCTGAAACCATAGGATACTGCTTAGAGAAATTAAAAAATACATAAATAAATGTTTATGAATGGGAAGACTCAGTATTGTTAAGATGTCAGTTTTCTCCAAATAGAGAAATGTCTAGATTCGATAAAATCAAAATCAAAATTCTAACATACTATTTTGGAGAAATTGGCAAGCCCATTCTAAGTGTATACAAAATTTCAAACAACCTAGAATAGCCAAGGTTATTAAAACAAAAGCAGTAACAAAACTGAAGTGCTTACACTTCCTGATTTCAAGAATTGACACAGATATAGTGTCAATTCAAAACAGTGAAAAACAGTGAAAGAGGAATTTAGATAAATGGAACAGAGTAAGTGAGTTCAGGAAGGACCCATGAATATATGGATATTTGTATTTAAAAAAAGTGAACATCAAACTTTACCTCATACCTTACACAAGGGTTTACCACTCTTGTCACTTGTTATTTAAGATCAGATAATTGTTTGCTGTAGGATTTTTTCCTGTGTATTTTAAAATGTTTGCCTCGCCTCTATCAGCTAGATACCTGTAACAAACTCTCCCCAGGCATCACAGCCAAAATGTCTACAGACCTGGCCAAACACCCCTAGGGGCAAAATCATTCCCACTGAAAACCATTACCATAAACAAAAATTATTTTGAGAAGGATTTATATGTTAACATAAAATCCAAACCATAAAATCATAGGTAAATATTTAGGAGAATATCTTCATAATAGAGGTAGACAGAAACTCTTTAGATAGGAACTAATTAGTATGAACAATAAGAGAAAATATGAAAAACCAGATTTGATCAACATTAAAAACTTTTGCTCTGTTGTCACAACTTATTTTCAACATTTAACTGTCAAACCAATACCACGTGATAAAGGGAGAAGAAAAAGCTAATTGTCTAAGCAAATTTTGTGCATTACTGTCTGTGAATTGACATATGGTTATATTTATGTATAATATATATTTGTATATATAGAGAATTATATATATACACACACATATGTATATATGTATACGTGTGTGTGTGTATATATATATATATATACATATATGAAAAGCCAAGAATAGCTTTATCTTTAAAAAGAACAGATTTACAGAATGTATACTACCAGATATCAAGTCTTATTAAGTGATTAAAATAAATTGGCATTGGCACAAGAATAGACCAAAGAACAGTGGAACACAATAAAATCCAAACATATATAGTAACATTTTGACAAAGGTAAAAGACATGAATTTGTAGATTCAAGAAGCTAAGCAAATCCCAAATGAGATTCATGTCTAGGTCATGATAACACAAATCCAAAGAAAGCTTGAAGACTATATTAATATCACAGTAAGTAGTCTTCAGAAAAAAGGAAAATTACCAGGGCTAAAGAGGGACAATACATAATGGAAAACGTATCAAGAGCAGGCCAGCATGGCTGAAGTGCAGTGAGCCCCAGAGGGAGGTAGGGGATCATGTCAGAGAGAAGCGGAGGGGGAAGTCAGAGAAGATAGTGGGGAATTTGCATTTGAGCCCAGCCAGTTAGGCTCTATAGTCCCCATATTTATACTCTACCTGGTATTAACTCTCAGCTTATATTCTGCAAAACATTTGTAGAAATTTGGACCTTCTGAACTCTTTGCAGAGTCTGCAATTTTTTTCATTGTAGTTGACTTACAATATTGTGTTAGTTTCAGATATACAGCAAAGTGATTCAGTTATATATTTTTTCAGATTATTTTCCATTATAAATTATTACAAGATATTGAATATAGTTTCCTGTGCTATACAGCACATCCTTGTTGCTTATCTATTTTATATATAGGAGATTGTATCTGTTAATCCCATACTCCTTATTTATCCCTACTCCCCTCCTTTTCCCCTTTGGTATCTATAAATTTGTTTTCTATGTCTGTGAGTCTATTTCTGTTTTGTATATAAGTTCATTTGTATCATTTTTTTTTAGATTTTACATACGAGCAATATCATATAATATTCATTCTTCTCTGTCTGGCTTCCTTCACTTAGTGTGATAATTTCTGTAGCTGCAAATGGCATTATTTCATTCTGTTTTATGGCTGAGTAGTATTCCATTATATATATATACACACCCTCTCCAGCATTGATTATTTGTAGACTTTTTGATGATGGCCATTCTGACCAGTGTGCGGTGATACCTCATTGTAGTTTTGATTTGCATTTCTCTAATAATTAGTGATGTTGAGCATCTTCTCATGTGCCTATTGGCCATCTGTATGTCTTCTTTGGGGAAATAGCTATTTAGATCTTCTGCCCATTTTTTGATTGGGTGGTTTTCTTTTTTGATATTAAGTTATATGAGCTGTTTGCATATTTTGGATATTAACTCCTTGTCAGTTGCATCATTTGCAATATTTTCTCTCATTCTATAGGTTGTCCTTTCGTTTGCTGATGGTTTCCTTTGCTGTGAATTTATAGGTCAACAGAACTACCAATATGACCATGAGGGACACGTCAGTCCATGATAGAATTTAAGTTCTCAGTATAGATTCTCTTAGACCATCAGCCTGGTCTTCGTTAGGAGCCAATGAAGAATTTTTGAATAAACAAAACAAGATACTATTTAGATTAGATTATACAAATATATAATTGGCCTATTACTACTACTACTGCTATTACTGCTACTACAGATAATAGAAATAATGATAATAATCATCTCATAAGTTTCTTTTTTTTGAATTATAATTGATATACAGTATTATATTAGTTTCAGGTGTTTGACATAGTGATTCAATATTTTTATATATTATGAATGATCACCACAGTAAGTCTAGTTACCATCTATCACCATACAGAGTTATTACAATATTATTGACTATATTCCCTTTGCTATACCTTACATTCCCATGACTCATTAGTTTCTTATGAGGGAAATGGCTATTAATTCTCGACAACAAAGGCACATAAACCCTCACAAATTCACCCACAAATTATAAGCTAATAGGCTAGGAAAGATGGAGTGATTGTTGTTATGTATTAATTAGGTATAAGTATTTGGCCCCCCAGGGGTAGGCCTCACCAAGAAAGGACCCAGTATCTCTTAGACAAGGTGATGATCTCATAATAAGTGAAGCTCAAATAAGCTCTAAGGCTAAGATTAATGATAGGTTTTGATTTCAGTTTTATTAGGGAGACATACACCCACATTTACATACACACAAATCCTCCTTGTTATCTTTATTAAAAGACAAAAAACTTGGAAAGGATTCAAGTTCATATTACCAACTAAAATCATTTGTACTACTTGTATCCACTGTTTCCAGTTGTCAGTTGCGCTCTTTTCTCCAATTCACAGAGGATAGCAGATGAAAATGACTAAATCCAGGTTTAAGTTTCCTGCGTTCTGAAAGTAGAGCATGCCTATGAAACCTTTTCTAAGCTGAAATGGTGTGAAGCAAAAAAGCAATTACCTTAGGACACATCTTGCTAATGGCTGCACAAAATAAATTGAGATCAAGCACGGAGGCTCACAAACACAGTTCAAAGTTAAGGAGGCTTCATGCTGAGATGCCGAGTGTAGTTTTGGAGGAGGGAGCTTAGCGCTGCCAGTCTCACTGCCTCTTACAACACCTGCTACAAAACAAACACTGAACACTCATCACTTTTTGCTTTTTTTTGTAAAAGCAAAAATCCTCTTCAGATTTCTTTTGTTTAGTGAAAACATGTACTAATGTAGGTCTTTTGTAAAAGTGAAGTGACATAAAGCGAAATGTCGAAAAGCGGGGGTTCCGTGTAATAACCAAAACCTCACTTGTGAAAACGGACCCCACTGCCAGCTTTTCCCAGGTGTTATTAGCCCTTGGCAATGTCTCCTGTTTAAAGAACAAAGGTGTTTGTGAAGTTTTTACTTTACTCGTTACATATATATCTTTAGCCAATTTCCACTTTTCTTTCTTTCCTCTCCTTAAAGTTTAATGATTCAGACTTATTCAGAACTTTATTTATCTCTCAGTGCAATATTTTATCAGAAAGTTAATGCCAAAGAAGTCAAAAGCATTTCCCTACTCACTTCGATCCTCCCTCTCGGATTCATCCGTCGTTTTCTTTTCATATGTATTCACAGCAAAACTGCAGAACAGGGCTTTAAGTTCTGTTTCTCACGGACAACTTAGAGGTATAACTCTATCCCTGAAACTTTTCAAAAACCATGAGAAAAAATGCCCCTTGGGCTTCCCTGGTGGCGGTGGTTGAGAGTCCGCCTGCCTATGCAGAGGACACGTGTTCGTCCCGGTCCGGGAGGATCCCACATGCCGCGGAGCGGCTGGGCCCGTGAGCCATGGCCGCTGAGCCTGCGCGTCCGGAGCCTGTGCTCCGCAACGGGAGAGGCCACAACAGTGAGAGGCCCGCGTACCGGAAAAAAAAAAAAAAAAAAAAAGCCCCTGTTTCCTCCAAATTGGTTCCTCTTCTCTGCACACACTGTCATGAACGGAGGTGAAAAAGTATTGAAGTTTTGATCTCATGCATTGATAACATATAGTGATATGAGCAGTGTCACTTAGGAAGCAGAGAGGATCAGCCCTGAGAACTGCCAGAAGGGCTAGTAGCTTGGACCAACACAGTTAAGTTACTAAGTTGGCAACTATTTTGTTCAGTTATTTGCCATATTAATTATAGAACTTAGATAGATAGATAGATAGACTACTTGGCAATTGCCTCCAGATTAATAGATTACATTAGAGAAGTGACATAGAATAGGACACCATATCCTTTAGGTTTTTATGCATTTTGCAATTTGAAAATGGGAATGAACTCTTTTAATTTCAGTTTCACAATTTAAATTAAATCACTCAGACAACTAGACTTTTTACAGTGAGCCTAAAGAGGTCAAGAATAGATTTCTCTAAAAGGCTGATGCCCTAAGTAAAGAAGAAACAAATTCCCCAAATGGAAGAATTTAATATCATTAAAAAATCTATTATTCCCAGATGAATATATTAATTTAATACGTGTTGGTAAGAATAACATTTTTTGTTTATTTTGGTCAATTTGAGAGTGATGACTTGTCAAAATTATTTTTCAATTCAAAGTATATACTTGAGAAATGACAAAAGATTTTTGCAAAAGAATAGAGAGGAGCCTTTTTGCCATAACACATTCGAAGACAAATCTACTGTACATAAAATGTATGATATTTGTATATCATTAAACAAACAGATGAATGAATAAAAATATTGAGTCCAAGGATAGGCCCAAGGATATGAGGGAACCGCATATGACCAAAAAGTGATGGACAATGAATGTTTAACAACCAGCTCTCTGGGGCTGAAATGAGGTGGGGGGAGCCTGATGTAGTGATTTCTAGTTTCTATGATATAAATACTCCTACCTTGGTCAATATTAACATACCAAATGTGATGACAATCAGATTCTCCTAAAAATTAAACAATTGTTGTTTGCAGCACACCACTAGCAAAGGTCAGTTGGAAATGATAATTTGCTCAGTAAATGGAGCTGGAATAATTGCCTATCCAACTTAGAGAAAATACAGTTAAATGTCTAGCACACTTTACACGAAAATAAAATCTCTCTTGTTTAAGAATCCACATGTAAAATATTCATATTTTATTACCTGAAAAAAGTAAAACTTGGTAACCAAAAAGGTAAATATACACTAAGAAAGCTAAATTTCCTTAGTCTATTATTTAATAGACCAGAAAAGAAACTGCAGCATTTATTGAAAATGAAAGTTAATATCACTAACACATATATACAAAAAGCTCTATAAATTCAAAAGCAGAGAAAATTCAAAAGTGCCTTGAAAATTACAAAAAAAGAAGGAAAGAAAGAAAGGAAAAACATTCTTAACTTCATGGTAGCTAAATCATAGTGAAATGCCATTTTTTTAAGCATATTAGATCAGCAAAGTTTTAAAAGACTAATAATGGAGAGATGTGTATACTGGGACATTTTGTGGGGAAATGTGATCTCCTCACTTATTCTATAGTTAAAAATGTAGATACTCTGACTTAATAATCCTATTTTGGTGTGTGTGAGGTGGAGGTGGGGACATCTCTAGCCTAGAGGAAAACCAAACAGACAAACACAAGTAGAAAAGGGGATGTCTACATGGCCATTTTTAAAACAGGAGTAAAAGATTTGGAAACAATGCATATATACCAATTGCATAATGTTTGAATTAATTATCGAGGATTAACATTGTAAAATATTACCCAGCTACTAAACTGAGTTATATCTCTCACTGTTGATGTGTAAAGGACATAAATGATATACTAGAAAAAAAATAACGGTGCACTGTATATTTGTAAAATCCTATTTTTCTAAGATAGCAGTAGGTAAAGTGCCTATATATGCCTGTATATGTTGGCACACTTGCGTTTAATCATGGAGAAAGATATGGGATACCTATATTAATAAAGATAAATTCAAGGTAGTTATATTTGAAGAGGGAAGGGAGATTATTACCATTTTATTTTTGTCATCTCAACACTGTTTGGCTTGTTAGAAAGTGCATATATGACTTTTATAATTTAAAATAGACTGAAAGTTTGAAATAATTAGCTAGATCAAATACATTAAATTGGAAGATTGCTATGACATAATATTTTATAAATGAAACCAAGTGAATATAATAATGTATTATGAACAAATAGGCTCATTTCAAAAACAAAAACAAAAGAAAGTGTGTGTGTGTGTGTGTGTGTGTGTGTGAGAGAGAGAGAGAGAGAGAGAACACTAGTGTATGTTCATTTTAATTTTTTATTATTATTTTATTCCTCTGCTTTTTTGAGTGGTACAAAAAACATGATAGAAAGATTCAGAAAAAATGCAATCTTCTATATTTGTGAGAACATAATTGGTACAAGCATTCTGGGGCTAATTAGGCAGATACATATGAAATGCTTAAAAATATTTATGCTTGTTTCCCAGAAATTTAACTTCTAGTCATTTATCCTGAGGAAATAATCAAACATTTATATGGCAAATACATTAAGCAAAGATTTAGGCATTAGTGTGTCACAATTTAGCAAATATTTATTTGCTAAGAGATTAATTGATTAAATGCACTGTTGAAACAGCCAGGACAGATATGCAGCTGGTACTCAGCAGCAAACCAGTTGTTTATGTTGGCATCTGTTTCTGTTATTTGCTTTATGGTCATTTGTTGGTGGTTGGCAACACAACATACCATTTGTTAAATGTTCTAAATATTACCCCCGAAAATAACCTTCTGAGAATATAGTATACAACCTTTAAAAGTGATATAGTAGAGAATGGTGTTTCCCAACTTTAGTTATTTGCTATTCCACATTCAAGATTTTTGCCATATGCATGTGCCAACCGAATTAATATTTTCTTAATATATCTTCCTAAATCTACTATCTTATCAAAAGTAGAAACCAATATTGCTTAATATGAATGAAGAGTAATGATAAAAAATAATCAGAATTATTAATTTTGAGCTAATAAGCCTGTTAAGGCATTTTTTAAAAGGGTGATTAGCAAAAATTAGATAATTATTTAAGTCAGACTAAGACCCTCTTCTTTATATCATCTGAATGATCAGAATAATTGAAATAAAATAGAAAGTGGCATAAGGTTTTGCTATATGATTTAATATTATTTAGTGCCTTGTCCTAAACAGCTTGAAATTCAATTTTGTAATTATAGCGTCAACAATATGTATCCTATTTTTAAGGAAAATCTGAGGTAGATTAAAAATAGAAGGCATGTATTTGACTTCAAGTAACAGAAAACCCAATCACAATGGCTTTAATAATTTATATTTATTTTTCTCTTAATAAACATAAAATAAATAAAGGAACCTAGAGGTAGGCAGTGCTGGCTTAGGTTCAAGGATGATACCCCTGTGATCCTTTTTGCCTTTCTCTCATTCTTCCAGTATGGCTACCATAGCATCAGCCCTCACAACTATATGCAAGTCAGAAGAAGGTAAGGGAGGGGAAGGGAAAGAAGCGAGCCAGTTGCATCTATCTTACTTAATCAGAAAATCAAAAGTTTCCTGGAACCCCTCAACCCCCGCTCTCAAACCTTATTAGTCTGAACTGGAGCATGTGCTCACCCCAGATGCTAAGGAAGCTGGAAAATCAGGTAAAAGGATCTCTGTGTGTGGTTTGCACCAATGCTCATCCAGCCTCTTGAATTTCACAAATACACTGCTGCTTCATGCTATGTCCTTTTCAGCAGAAAAAAAGGGATAAATGTTAGGTAACTAGGTTGTAGGTAACTAACAATTTCTACCATAACCTGCAAGGTATTCATGATATATTTTAAAGTTAAAAAAGTAGTTTACAAATGATATGTACTGTATGATTTTGTTTTTCAAAAGGATTTAGTGTGTGTGTATATATATGTGTCTGTATATATACACGCATGTGTCTTTATGAATGAAAATGTATGTGGTTCTCTATGTTAAATGAAATGATGGTTGACAATTTTTAAAAACTCAACTCTATTTTAAATACTGGATTGATAATATTTAAGAAAAATAAGATCGACATATTTTGCTGGATCAGATTTTGTTAGATTTTTAGAAAATAGTCCAGGTTTTCTGAAAGGCTTTGGTCTGCTCACCTCATATCTTAGTGTCCCAACTACCAGAATTTCTGTCTCCCGCACGCAGCCCTGAGAGTTTCTTAACAGGGGTAAGAGGCGTTATATGCTTCTTTTTTTTTTTTTTAACATCTTTATTGGAGTATAACTGCCTCCCACCCTTCCTATCCCACCCCTCTCGTGGTCACAAAGCACAGAGGTGATCTCCCTGTGCTATGCGGCAGCTTCCCACTAGCTATCTAATTTACATTTGGTAGTGCATATATGTCCCTGCCACTCTCTCACTTCGTCACAGCTTACCCTTCCCCCTCCCCATGTCCTCAAGTCCATGCTCTAGTAGGTCTGTGTTTTATTCCTGTCCTACCACTAATCTCTTCATGACATTTTTTTTTCTTAGATTCCATATATATGTGTTAGCATACGGTATTTGTTTTTCTCCTTCTGACTTACTTCACTCTGTATGACAGACTCCAGTTCTATCCACCTCATTACAAATAACTCAGTTTCATTTCTTTTTATGGCTGAGTAATATTCCATTGTATATATGTGCCACATCTTCTTTATCCATTCATCTGTTGATGGACAGTTAGGTTGCTTCCATGTCCTTGCTATTGTAAATAGAGCTGCAATGAACATTTTGGTACATGACTCTTTTTGAATTATGGTTTTCTCAGGGTATATGCCCAGTAGTGGGATTGCGGGGTCGTATGGTAGTTCTATTTGTAGTTTTTTAAGGAACCTCCATACTGTTCTCCATAGTGGCTGTATCAATTTACATTATTCCCACCAGCAGTGCAAGAGGGTTCCCTTTTCTGCACACCCTCTCCAGCATTTATTGTTTCTAGAGTTTTTGATGATGGCCAATCTGACCGGTGTGAGATGATATCTCATTGTCGTTTTGATTTGCATTTCTCTAATGATTAATGATGTTGAGCATTCTTTCATGTGTTTGTTGGCGATCTGTATATCTTTTTTGGAGAAATGTCTATTTAGTTCTTCTGCCCATTTTTGGATTGGGTTGTTTGTTTTTTTGTTATTGAGCTGCATGAGTTGCTTATAAATTTTGGATATTAATCCTTTGTCAGTTGCTTCATTTGCAAATATTTTCTCCCATTCTGAGGGTTGTCTTTTGGTCTTGTTTATGGTATCCTTTGCTGTGCAAAAGCTTTTAAGTTTCATTAGGTCCCATTTGTTATATGCTTCTTGCTCAACAAATGCATTGTTTCATTTGGGAAAATTTAAACTGTAGATCGAGATCTGACTTCACCTTCTATTTATCCCTTTATAGCAGCTTACAGGGCTGTGAAGCTAGTACAGGGCTTACAGTTTTGACCCAAGAGCTTTCTCTCTTATCTAATTTTTCCAGAATCCAGATTTGGTAACCTTTAGACACAATGTAAGCTACATCTGTTTGATTTAACAATTGTATAAATTTTATTACTGTTGAGACAATGTATACTGCAAGAAAAGTAATGGATTTCCAGTGTCACATCTGTGTGTATTTATATGAATTGCACATCTCTGTTGTTTTGTTCAGTTATCTGAGGGGCTGTCTGGCTGATGGTACCCTGGGATTTTAGTGCTTTTTAAGCATTCTGGATAAGAATTTCTGAAAACCAAGTTGATATTAAAACAAGGTCACTGGTCCCTGTCAGTAGTTACAGCTCACTCCAGAGTCAATGAACATAAAAGACCACTTGATCTAACATTGGATCGCTACTTTTTATTTAATGCCACTTGGTTTTCTTATTAACTGGTGGAGGCAGGAACTTCTCAATCTTTTCTGAAATTTCAGACAGGTATAAGGCCAACTTCAAAATAATGTCTATCTTGGCAACTCTGTTGATTAGACCTCATTTATTATATAACACAGAGGCACAAATGTATATCTATATCTATATATATATTCATATATAACCACACAGGTGGAGAGAAAAGAGTTGCCTAAACCAGTGCATTAAAAGCTTTAAGCTTTTTAAGCTTTTAAGCTTAAGCATGGTCTAACTATAAGCCATAACTACAATTATTTCAAATTAAAATTCAAAATAAAACATACTTCATCCTTTCACACACCTGTATTCTCTCTGCCCTGCTTATCCCAGGGGAACATCTGGACTCAGTATTTAGAAATCATTATATTAGTGAATTGAGCGCCAAGGCAGCCGGCATGAGGGAGATAAGATCCAATGAATCATTCATATCCGGGAGTTGAACTGATTCATTTTGGAGCCACTGAAGTGGACACAGGGCTTTTCATAGAAGACCAGCATAAAATACCTTCCAGTTGTCAAGCCAGATTGAGAAAAGAAGCAAATTATCTGAGCATCATTTCAGAATGTGTCAAAAGAAATGCCAACCGAGTGGCAGCAGAGATTTTTGAGTTTCTAAACTGCATGATTTGTCATAACGGAATTTTAACTATTTTATTTTTTATAACTTATTCCAAGGATGGAACTATTACAAGTATTTCTTCCTTATGCTGACATTTAAATGATATTTATGTGTAAATATGTGCTTCACTTCTTTATGTGGAATAATTAACTCCATAGAATTTACTTTTGAATATGATCATTGAAGTATAAATTAAAGTTTTAATGAAAGGAAACTGGAGTGACAAGCAAGAATCTGCAAAAATGACCCCAGATTCTTATGTCAGGTTGCCTTGAAGGATTCAGGCTCTAGAGGGAAAGTCCACTTCCCACTTCCTTGGATGCTGGCTCTTGTGCAGTCTCCTTCCTCTGAGCATGGGCTGTACCTAGTGATTTGCTTCTAATCAAGAGAATAATGGCACAAGTAATGGGGTATCACTTCCAAGATTAGGTAACAAAAGACTGTGACTTCCGTCCTTCTAGCTCTTGATCTTGCTTGCTTTCTGGTCTTTTTTTTTTTTTTTTTTGCTTTGCTGAAGCAAGCTGCCATATTGAAGAAGCTCATGAGATGAAGACCTCGGAGGGGCTGCTGCCCAACAGCTAGTGAGGAAATAAACCCAACAGCCCACAGATGACTGAATCCTACCATCAACCGCTAAGGGAGCATGGAAGTGGCTCCCACCCTAGTTAAAACTGGAGATGACTACAACCCTGCCTGATATGTTGGTTACAGCCTGTGCGGGCTCCTGAAGAAGAAGACCCAGCTTAGTTGTGCCAGGATTGCTGGCACACAGGAACTGTAAGATTACAAATGTGTATTGTTTAAACTGTTAAGCTTTGGGGGAATTTGTTATCTAGCAATAGATAACTAATACACCCACCTAAGCTCCTGTGTGTTCCTCAGGTCTCCAAGCGCTCAGCAACTCCTGTCTCACAACTGGCAACTGCTGACACTATGTTCAGTTAGCCTGGTGACCAGTAAATCTGTCGGTATAAGGCAGCTTTTACACTTGCCCCATGTTTAGGTGAAGTTGTCTAGTAGCAGATTCTGACATGGGTTAAGGATTATCCTGTGCAAGTGATTTACTAAAGAAGTCCTCCTGAAGAAGCATGTAAAGAATTGGGGAGGGCTTCCCTGGTGGCGCAGTGGTTGGGAGTCCGCCTGCCGATGCAGGGGACACGGGTTCGTGCCCCGGTCCGGGAAGATCCCACATGCCGCGGAGCGGCTGGGCCCGTGAGCC
>NC_041218.1:40275935-40277489 GCF_002837175.3 Physeter macrocephalus
AAAAAAAAAAAAAAAAAAAAAAAAAAAAAAAAAAAAAGAATTGGGGAAAGCTAGTTAGGGAAGAAGACAAGCCAAGAGGTGATTCTAGGCAAAGTCTGGAGGGGAGTAGCTTTAGCCTGGTCCCACAGACGAACTCTGGAGTATGTTACTCCTCAGATTTGTGCTGCATGAAGGCAAGAGAGTTGGGCCTTCATATGCTCGCAGCTGTTAGTCATCGACTAAGGGCAGCTTGATTGGGGATGGAGATAGTGTGGTGGGATGTAAACTCCCAGGTACTTTTTGCTCTTTGTGCTTTTGGAGGGGCCTCAGGTACTAGCTGTTAGAGGCAAAAGCTCACCAAAGCTGTAGAAGGGGAGCGCTGAAATGGTAAAACACGTTTGAGGAGATCTGGATGGATGGAGTACCATCAGTGTTTACTGTCAGGCCCTGTAGAAAGTTGTACTGAAGTGCAGTACATCTAGCCCTGCCCTGATGCAAGCGCACTTCCCCGCAGGACACTGAGAGATGGGGGACCTGTGCCACCACTGCTCTTCTCTGTGTGATTTCCAGCCTGGGTGGGTAAGACTGTGTTTTTTCAGACCTGAAAACATGACAGAAACTTTACATGATGCCCTGAATTTATAATGAAGTTCTTTCTAGGCAGCAACTTGTGAACACTGGGGGCTTAGCACAGATGTGGGAGCAGAGCACATCTGCACTGTGCCTCTGTAATCTGAACATCCAGTATCCTTCACACAGAATTAGAACCAGCAGATTTTATTTAGTTTTTATAATTATATAACTAAATTATCACAGCCATGTGATATCAAGACACATTATCCTCCTTATTTCAAGCATAGTGTGTTTGGTTATCAATCAGTGGGTCTTCTAGTTTCTAAAGGAATTTAGCAAAGTGAAAAATTCTCCAATAGATACACTCCATAAACTGAGCTACACATGTCTGAGTCTCCTGAATGCCTGTGTGGCTGACTTTCCACAGACCCACATGCTCAGTTCCTGTAAGATTCCGGGACATCAAAGATGGGGCTCCTGGGCTTCCCTGGTGGCGCAGTGGTTGCGCGTCCGCCTGCCGATGCAGGGGAACCGGGTTCGCGCCCCGGTCTGGGAGGATCCCGCGTGCCGCGGAGCGGCTGGGCCCGTGGGCCATGGCTGCCGGGCCTGCGCGTCCGGAGCCTGTGCTCCGCAACGGGAGAGGCCACAGCAGTGAGAGGCCCGCGTACCGCCAAAAAAAAAAAAAAGATGGGGCTCCTCCCTGAATTCTAGTCACAGAATATAAAAATGAAAAACATCAAAGCAGGAGTGAAACAAAACAACAAATGAACCAAAAGAGCAGCGTATATAAGGACACTCTCACTCTAGCGGGTAATGTCTTCCACATTTGCCTTCATCTGGTGCCAATCTATAGGTTGATGCTGACACACAATAGAATCTCAGGTGCTGTCAAGCTACCTTCAGCCCCTGCCAGTCCGTCTGTCAAAAGAAGTCGCCTCGGGCTTCCCTGGTGGCGCAGTGGTTGAGAGTCCGCCTGCCGATGCAGGGGACACGGGTTCGTGC
>NC_041218.1:40277553-40293618 GCF_002837175.3 Physeter macrocephalus
GAAGATCCCACATGCCGCGGAGCGGCTGGGCCCGTGAGCCATGGCCGCTGAGCCTGCGCGTCCAGAGCCTGTGCTCTGCAATGGGAGAGGCCACAACAGTGAGAGGCCCGTGTACCGCAAAAAGAAAAAGAAGTCGCCTCTTGAGGGGATGGGACATCAGAGAGAGAGACCAGGGAGCTGACCACCACTCCACACTGACCAGAATTGGCAATAAAATGAGCATTACAAAAAAAAAAAGTCACCTCTGAGTGCTGGGAATGGCTGCACAGTCTTGGCCAGAAAACTGATGTCACTGAGGGGAGGACAATCAAAATGTTTAATAGATCAAAACTGACAATCATCCCCCACTTACTTGCGGGCTATGAAGAAAGAACATTCAATACAGCTTTGCCCGATTAAAGGGGGTTGCAAGTGCTCTCTGACAGAGGATTAACCCCAGAGAACACAGTTTTCAGGCACTTTCCCAGGCAAAATAGTCAGTGAAGTGTGGCTTTAGAACTGCTAGCCTGCCAATTTGACATTTGAAGTCTACAGATTGATCTGACAAATAATTTTAAACCATCGCCTTTTAATACATTGGCAACTTTGAGTAATTTTATTTTCTTTCTCTTTTTCTGTATATCACTCTATTAAGATAAAAATTTTGAGTTTCATTTGCTGTCAAAACAAAAAACTGGGGAACATTTCCAGAAGCCAGTAGGTGGTGGTTCAGGAATGATTCCAGTGAGAAAGAGAACAGGATAAAGGAGAGTATGTCAGTGCACTCATGAGAGCTACATTTACATTCTGAGTGTCAGCAATGTAAACATTTCTGGGGTGGCCCAAAGCAGTCCTAAAACTTTAGGTAGAAACTCTGTGAGAACTTTATTTTACTTAAAAAAATTTTTCTTTTTACTTTTCTTGTTTGTAATCTCAAACTGAAAGACCCTCAGATGTTTCTCAGGAGGCAGGTTTTTGGCTAAAAGGCCAATATGCATTGATTTTTAACGGGGCTTCTCACAGCATTTTTGTACCTGGATAATGAATCAGATGATGATTAGCTTACTGCCATCATAGATATTTCACTTCCTCATTATCAGTATCTCTGGGCAGGTTTGACCTCTGGTTCCCATAGGCTTTCTGGAAAAGGCTTGAGTCATTATTTTGAAGCACTTGCTCAATTGTTATCTTATTGCAATCATTTGCCTGCCATCAGATTGTCACAAGTCTTTAGAACACACAACTGATATTGTGAATGTTAATACTGGCTCAGTAAAGTATTGTTCATTATCTATAGACATGTATTTTCACCATTTAATGGGCCCTACAGATTGTACATTTCTTTGTTGTAGATGCTATTTTATAAACATGTTCTTCAGAATGTCTAGTCCTTGCACTAATGCACCAAATTGAAAGAATAGCTTGGTAAATATAATGAAAAAGGTTATTTTATTGCCACTGTAATGACATACTCTTGGGGAAACAACTATTGATTTTACCTACAACTAATTATCTGAGAGACCAAGAGGGAATAAATGGTAAAGCAGATCTGGGTTGTCTATGGTATTAGTGTGTATCAACTGTGAGAGAATAAGTGGCTCCAGGACTGGATCCTTCTCTCAAGAAAACAGCCACCAATGAGATCAGCCATACAGTTTCCCAAGGAAAGCTGTATCCCATAATTATTTTTCCTATTTTACTGCTTAGAAAATGATCCCAAAATGGTACCTCAAAGACAAAGTCCATCAATATTTTAAAATTGAAAACTTTTCACTATTAAAAAACCTCATAAGTTAATCATTTGTCTTGAAATTGTACACTGTACACTACAAGTTATCTGTTTTAATACCTTACATACAGAATATTTTCCAACACTTAATTATCCTTGTTTGATTTGAAACTAAAATTCTGCATGTCACATCAAAGGGAAAAATTAAACATATCCTTATATTCTTATTTTCTACCTATTAAAAAAATTTTCCTGTTTATCACTGCAAAAAAAGTAAAAAATATACATTTTTCTTACATAGACTCTTGATATTTCATTTTTTCCATATCACTATACACATTTTTATGACAAAATTCAAGTTCTAATAATTTTTAGCTTGAAAAGATCTATGTAACTCTTAATCCTCAGCCCTTTGTGTGAATAAAATTGTCAGTATCAATATATCGAGGACTGCTTGGTTAACATCGTTTTTAAAGTTTTGTTAAGATTCCATTTCAAACAAAGAACATACTTTTATATACCAGGTATATGGCACTGCCTAAGACAAAATTATAATAATAATAATTAGAATAATTTCTATCCTCATGGAGTTTAGGGCAGCCTTGCCAACAAAATTTGCAAGGTAGTGTAAGTATAAGAGCGAAGGTATGTCTGGTGATCATACAATAGAGGAAACATCAGCTCTGCATGGCTGGAGTCGTTTATGGATGGCTTTATGGAGAGGCACTTGGGCTGGATGTGAAACATGAGCAAATATCCTGCAGTGAGTGAGGGTTCAAATATATTCCAGAAAAAGGGAACCTGTAGGTTCAAAGACATGGCACAGGCGAGGTGACTTAGTAGGGCATTGCAGAGAGGGTCTGAGGATTAAATGGGGTCTTAAACTACTTGGACCTCTAAAGTGTCCTCCAATCCCAAGATTTTTGGCTCATTGAATCTAATTTATCTCTAAGAAAACCAGGCTTTGGGGGGTGTGCAATAAATTAGTGAAATCTAAATAGTACTCTTGTTAACGCAACTTGGAGATGATGGTAGTAGACAGTATGATTCTGAATATGATAGTAATGTTGATGCAAAAGGAAATAATTTTTACTTGTTTCTGTGTTGAAGTTTATTCTGCTAAAAAAATCACCTGAGGAGTTCTAAAAATGTATATTCTTCATACAATACCATAACTATTGAATAAAAGTTTGGTAGCATAAGAAATTACATTTTTAATAAACATTCTAGTTTATTGACAATGTAATTTTGGTCATGTGGTCCTTCGAACACGCTTTGAAAAACACTGATCTAAGGAAAATTAGCCGAAAAAACAAACCAAATAAAAAACTAAAATGAACATAAATCAAAACTACAATGAGATACCCCCTAATACCCATTAGGATGGCTACTATAAAATAAATAAATAAATAAATAAAACCAGAAAATAACAAGTGTCGGCAAGGATATGGAAAAATTGGAACCATTGTGCACTCAGTGGGAATGTAAAATGGTACAACTGCTGTAGAAAACATTATGGCAGTTCCTCAAAAAATTAAACATAGAATTACCATATGTATGATCCAGCAATTTTACTTCTGGATATATACTCAATAGAATTAAAAACAAGGTTTTGAGGAGATATTGGTATACCCATGTTCACAGCAGTATTATTTTATGATAGCTCAAGCGTGGAAGCAACCCAATTGTCCATAGATGGATGAATGGATAAGCAAAATGTGGTATACACATACAAAGAAATATCATTCAGCCCTAAAAAGGAAGAAAATTTTGACATATGCTACAACCTGGAGAAATCTTGAGGACATTATACTAAGTGAAACAAACCAGTCACAAAAAGACAAATACTGATACTGTATGATCCCACTTATATGAGGTACTTAATATAGTCAAAAACATAGAGACAGTAGAATGGTGATTGTCAGGAGCTGGGGGGAGAATAGAATGAAGAATTATTGTTTAATGGGTATAAAGTTTCAGTTTTACAAGATGCAGAGTTATGGTGATTGGTGGTGGTGATCATTGCACAGCATTATGAATGTATTTAATATCATTGAACAGTACACTGAAAAATGGTTAAAGTGGTAAATTTAATGTTATTTGTATTTTACCACAATAAAAAATTTAAAAACAAACAAAAAACAGGAGCAACAATCTGTTGTTTACATGCCAAGAACATATTCAACTCATCTTCTCCATAAAGCTTTTTGAAACAGCTCTAGCCAGAGTAATTACTCAGTCCCTCTTTTTTGTCTTCCCATATCATTCCATTCATAGTAATTATTGCTTTCATCACACTGTATTAAAATTACCTTTTACTTCCATATCTGCCCAACTATATAATTCCTGAATACAGGCTTATCTTTATAAATCCAGTCCCTAGATTAATGCATAATGCATAGTTGGTACACAATAAACATCTATTGAATTGATTGCCGATAATTATACATTATAATATAAAGACTGACAAGATAGAAAAAAAGAAAAAAATAGTTGAATGAATAAAGAGAATGAGTCCATTAACAAGCCTCAGAGTGATGAAAATGGCTTTCCTCTCACTGACTTCAAAAATGCCAAAAATAATTTTTAGAACATCATTGCTTTGTTCTTGTATATAATGTAATACTGAATTTTAGTGTGGTCAGAGTTCGGAATCAAATTTTTTACTGTCTTTAGTAAATTAAATGTAAATATCAGGGCACCCACCAACTTTGCACAATTACATCCTTGGAGCTTCATCAATATAATTATGTATGAACGAAAGAGTGATTATCTACTTTTAGATAAACCATTTGCTGGATTTACAGTGGATAATTTCCTGAAAAATTGTGAAAAAAAAGTGCTTTGCAATAAAATAATACCTTAAATTCAATGGCGTGCAAAAAAAAAAAAAACAAAAACAAAAAAAAAAAAAAGGAAGGGGGCTTCCCTGGTGGCGCAGTGGTTGCGCGTCCGCCTGCCGATGCAGGAGAACGGGGTTCGCGCCCCGGTCTGGGAGGATCCCACATGCCGCGGAGCGGCTGGGCCCGTGAGCCATGGCCGCTGAGCCTGCGCGTCCGGAGCCTGTGCTCCGCAACGGGAGACGCCACAACAGAGGGAGGCCCGCATACCACAACAACAACAACAACAACAACAAAATTCAATGGCGTGGCAGACTATGCAAATAAATTATGCAAATTAATTTCCAAAGTGCAAAGTAATTCTATACAGAGGATAAATAACCTTTTGATTACATGAAAAATTTTATGTATCTAGTTTGCTTAATGATAAGATGCACCTCTACAAAAAGGTGTGGACTGATCCCAGCATTGAACGGACAAAGATCACCTTGATGTGGTTTCATTAGATCAGGGATATTTTAGGACTAAGGAAGGTTCAGAAGCTGAAATATAAAACAACTAAAATCAAAGATGATCTTTTAACATGAAACAATATATTATTCTGTAAATGTTGGCAATAAATACATGAAGAGCAGAAATTTAAAAATCTATTTTAATGTATAATACTGCTAAAATGATCCCAGCTTTTCCGTGAATACAAAACAGTCATTTCAAGAAACTATGTTAACACGTAACTAAAACTTTTCTAACATCAAATTCCTTAAGAACTAATTATGACCCTTGTTTTTCCTAGAAAATTTTTTCTTTACATTTCCATAGACTGGTGGAGTCAATTATTTCTCTATGTACAAGAAAAGAAATGCATGTCTACAACAGATTGATCATGACTGATTGTCGTTTTTATCTGTGGCAAGACACTGATACTTAAAAATTACCATTGTAGTTGCTTCAGTCCTGAACATATAAAAATGCAATTTCCCCACAATGCTGCACCAAATATGGTATATAACAGGGAAGATGCTGAGGCTCAGGATCCTGCTAAAGGCTTTGGTAACTAGCACATAATGATAATGTACAATGAATAGTCAAGAAGTAAAGAGTTGAACTTGAGAGGGTAATTTTTACCCTTTCTTTCTGTTATGGTAAAGTGTGGAATCTTTAAGAATGTCATCTTAATAGGAACAATTAAAAAATTGAATTTAAACGAATTCCATAGTAAGTTTTACCTCCTTGCAGATTCTTACTGTCTTTCAACCATATTAGTGTGCCTATCTTTTTTCTTCTTTATAGCTAATTATGATATTTATTTTGGATATTAATAAAATCAACTTTAAAGTATCTTTGTTCAGATTCTATTAAATGGGAGTTAGTTTCTTCAATTATTCACATAAATGTTTGTGTGGATATAAGCCATTATCAAATGCAGAGAAGCTTCCTGTATATATTTTTATATACAGATATATGTGTGTGTAAACACACACACATATACACAAAAATCCAAACTCATAAGTAGGCACAATTATTTATACCAAAAAATTATTGTTTTCCATTAACATCAGATTTCTCTAAAATGTCCAGCTTTCTTTATGCATTTTAATTATACTATTAACAAATGTTGTATTTGCCATTTTGCCGTTATGTACTCCTTTGGTAAACTGGTGTGAAATGCTGCATTTTCCTTGTCATTCAGTTCAAAATAATTTTTAATTTCCTTTTTAATTTCATCATTGACCTATGAATTATTCAGGAGCACACTATTCAAATTCCAGAAATTTGAGATTTTCTTACATGCCTTATTGCTCCTGATTATTAGTTTAATTACTTTGTTGTCAGAGAATACAATCTGTAGGATTTTAATCTTTTAAATTTATTGAGACTTATTTTAAGGTCCATCATGTGGTCGATTTGGGGAAATATGCTATGTGCTCCTTAAAAGAATGTGTGTCCTCTAGTTGTTAGATGGAGTTCTATAAATGTCATTTAGAGCTAGGAGGTTGTTAATGTTCAGATCTTCTTTATCTTTACTAATTTTTTATCTAGCTCTATCATTCTGAGAGAAAGATGTTCAAATTTTCTACCATGATTATTAATTTTCTGTTTTGCTGTTCAATTCTACCAACGTTTGCTTCATTCATTTTGAAGCTTTGTTATCGGACACATACAAATTTATAATTGCTGCATCTTCCTGATGAAGTGTACTTTTTCATTTTTATGAAATCACCTATTTTTTGCTAATGATCTTTGTCTTGAAGTCTGTTTTTTTATATTAATATAGCCATTCCAACCTTCCTATGCTTGTTATTTATTTGAGTAGTGTATATGTTTCTACCCATTTCATTTCAATCTATCTATTGTTTTTAGCAAGCAGCCTATAGTTGGGTCTTGCTTTTTTATGTAATCCTTCATTCTCTATATTTTAATTATAGTATTTAATCAATTAGTACACAATGTAATTCCTACTATGCTTTGATTTAGGTCTACTATTTTATTATTTGTTTTCTATTTATCTCTACTGCTTTTGAGTACTTGTATCCCCTTCTTTCCCTCTCTTAGGTTACTTCATTTTTAGTGTTCATTTTAATCTACCTACTGGCCCCTTGGCTCTATTTTTGTGTTATTTATAGGGGCTGCTAAAAATTCTATCTCATATATTTCATGAATCTCACCTCTGCCATTCTGATTTTGAGATATACTCTTCTTTTCTCACTTTAATTTCTATTGTGAGCATGTTCCACATTTGGAAAGCGAACTAATTTTCATAAAAAATCTATGATGTGACACAAAAAATAGTGAAGGTAAATAAGGAAACTATTTAAGGTATTCTACAACCAAATATTTGCAAAGACTTGTCATGAGAAGGAAAAAAAATATATGTATATATACTATATGACTGTTAAGGGAAAATATATTAATTCAATGCTACCAAACCGGTAGCATACTTTGGCATAATCTCGATAAGTATGAAAGAATTAAAGAAAGGACTAGCCAGGACAACTCCATATTCATTGCTAAGGAGTTTGGACTTGATTCTGAGAAGATGAGTGACATGATAACATCTTTGTGTTTGGAAAGGTAATTTGTAGCCAGTGTGATTAATCATTGATTGATAGTCTGAGTGGCTATAAACAGGAAGTCAGTAGGAGGATATTGATAGAATTAAGGTGAATGATAATAGACAAGGATAGAGAAGAGTAGGTGAGAATGGAATAGAAGAGGGAATGATTGGGAGGAGTGGGAATCTATTTGAATATATTAATCTGGAGACTCTGTAGCAATAAATGTGCATAGCTCAAGAGAAAAGATGAGATACTAATATGAGGATTATTATATAAGGCCTTAGATATTACAGTTATGGCATATACAGTGAGAAATAAAGGGAACAATGGTATTTAATAGGTAGATAGAGTAAGGGGAACAGACAACTACATAATCTTCATTTAGCATGTGTTTCCCTTTCATATTACATACACATATTTATTTCATTTTTTTCAAATAACCTATGAGAAGCATAAATTGAGCTTTTGAATCTCAAAATTTTTGTTTTTCACTAATATCTGAAGAAAGAATAATTCTTTCCTGTTAATATCTTGGTTAAATCAGGGAGTGGGGGAAAAGAAAGAGAGAGATGAATTTTGTATGTTTGAGGTAAGTAGTTGCCACAATAATACTATATTTTCTCAAAGGTTTCCATGTACACAATGTTTTTTTTTCAAGGACCCAGCCGATTTTCGTCAGAGTCATCCATTTAGACTAAGTAATTACTTTCAAGAGGCTCTTGTGTATGCAGATGTCTTACCTCTTTAGTTTGTAAGTCATGATGAACAATTTTGTGTTAGTTAATAGAGAATTTTGAAAAAAAATTGGAGGGAATGTGGCATATGACATATATTTAGAGGAGAAAGCAGGTAAAACAGATCCTAGCTCTGATATCCTTCTTGAAGATAAGCCTGTTGAGTTAGGCAATTAATTGGTAAGGCCTAGACCACTGCAAAGCAGTATGCTCTGGGAAACAAAGCAGTGTAGTTGTTCAAGAACCTAGTAACTTTCATTCAAAATTCTGATTTTATCACTTCTAGCTATGTGAACTTGGACAGGTAACCTTTCTGTGCCTAATCCATGAAACAGAGATAATAATGGCATCTACCTCTCAGGACTATTAGAAGAATAAAAGGAAATTTGGGGTACAGACTATTTAACAGAGTATCTCAGTAAATGATGACTGTTATTATTAGAGAAGCTGAAAAAAGGGGTAAAGATAGTTCAAAACAAAATGGACACATATTGAAAAAATCACAGTATAAATTAAACTAAAATATTGCAGGATTATAAAGTGAATGAATGAGAATGGATAAATCAGAGAGACTAACAAACAATACATGCAGAAAAATAGGACCTCCCAGTGCCTCCTTATACACAGTAAGTGATCAGTGCTAATAAATGAATGACTAAAAAGGTAACATGTTTATTCCTGACCATACATTTGAAACTAACATAGTAAAGAAATGAAAAACAAAAAAATACATAATTAGTAAAACAGGAAAAAAGGCAGATATGTTTTTTAAAATTACATTTACTCTTATGAACCATTGACAAAGAAAACTGTACGCATCTACTCCTAAACTGTGGACTAGGTAAGATGATATTATCATTGAAAAATTTAAGAAGTGTGGCAATCTCTAGTAGCGTGACACAGCATCTTTTTAAACTATCTTCCCATATAAGTTAATCATATCCAGTAATATTTGTGAGGTTTCTCATATGGCATTACCAGTGGTGGTCGTCTGTGTTAAAAATGTGAATTTAGACATTAATGTCATTTCCATAGTGATCTGTTCTTCAAGCAAAGAGCTAAGAAAATTTTTTTAAAAGGTGTCAAGTTCTTCATATTAACTTATCCAAAAAACTCAAGTATTTATCTAATGTCAGCAAACCAAACACCAAAATAGTTTCCATGCTTGACTTTCAGTATAAATGGCATTCAGTCTAAACCAATTTTAGTTAAGAAGGGCTGTTAAGGACAGCCTGAATTTTATGTATCTGCACATGCTTCTATTTAAATTTATTACTATTCTGTAGTATGATATTAAAAATTCTGAAATTAGAATGCATTGAAAATCTTCTTTGAGGCAAATCACTCCCACAGTCCTTGAGGCAGTTATTCATGAATTGCAGTAAACTGATGATTTTGCCCCACATTGCTAACATAAGATGACACAAACCAGATTATATTTAATTTGATTTTGTTGTGTTCATACAGCAGTTCTAATTAACAGTCAAATAGTTGAGATTCACCTGTCCTCAGGCGAAGCTACAAAATCTTTGAGAGAAGAGAAAGTTGTTAGCTGTCGCTGAATTTCGCTTCTGATTTTTTCCTTTGCTCTGTCAAATGTCAGAGCTATAAGTCAGGAATTTGAAAACCATATCAAAGAAAGGCAAGCACATATTATGGCAGGCTTGTGCCAACACTGCATCAGGATTCACACCAGCACAAAGACTCCTTGACCCGAGGTGCCTTGCAACCTTCCGTTGAGATGCGAGGCATTGACCTGCTCTTTCTGTCATTTTCAGTCACTCCTTCGGGTTCAGCAGGGACCCATTAGGCATAAAGATCAAATGACAAAATAAGCCTCCAATCATGAATGGCTACAGCACAGGCACATCAGTATGTCCACTGTATGTCATTTTGACGGGGCTTGTCACACAAGGGTAAAGACTGATATTAATAAACATTTCAATAAATGATTTTTAAAAAATGGTTCTTTTCTATATACCTTCACAGGAGAGTATCAAGGACAAACAAAGGTAAATATTTTAAACTGATACTAGGGGAAAAAATATTGAGTTGGAAAAGAAAATTTTTCTTAAAAATATTTGTGAAAGTGATATTTACCCTCTCACTTACCTCCTTGAAAACTACTCATTGGTGAAAGCAAATACAACATCTTACGTGTATTTTGTTGGTAGGACCCCTCCGGAACTGAAGTCACGCAGGCTTATTTGTATGTCTGTCCTAACTGTTGTCTGTCACTCAGTCATGTGTTCTGTGTTGTTTCCTTTCCCCCTCCTGGGCATCTGTTAAGCTTCAAAGGGATAAAGGAAAACAAAGCTGAATATCAAGTTGAGTGTCAGCTCCTCTTCAAGCAGTATAAGAGGCATAGTAATGAGTTTGTGAGCAAAATGGGCGGTATCTTTGCATGGGATTTGACTCTCCTGAGAACGAGTCTTCCTGAAAACTCCTTGAAAAGTGGCACATTACACTGGCATGGCAATCTCAGTGCTGTCTCACAATTTACCACCATTTATATCTGTAAGACCAGTTCGGAGCTTCTGCAGGTTCTGGTCAGCCAGAACTTTTTTTGGAACATGCTGTAACTCCTGTATTGTATGAGAAACCAACAAAAAATAGTCAACACAGCCAAGAATAGAAAAATTTCAGTCATTAAAAATGACTTATGCTTCAACAACATGATTCCCTAAAGCAACAAACATGATCATTTTAATATAATACCCGTTGCTACAGAAAAAAGTAACTTCAAATAAAAATGAAAAAGGTATCATAAACTTAAAACAGTGTATCTAACTACACAATGATAAAAAGATAAAACTACACAATATTTAGGTGGTACTGTATGAAATTGTTAATATCCAACTGGTTTTTTAAAAATGCCAATTTCATATGGTTTGATCTAATATGAAAATGTTATCTGTATGAATATCTTCAAAGATCATGTATGCATCCATCTGTTATGCTGTTAATAGATCATTTTCATCACTAAACATCAAGATAAATCATTATATTTCAAAATTCTTCCAAAGTAGGCATCTTTATCAAATTATCTATAAAACTGCTTCACTTTGTTTTATTTGTTTTGCTCTTTCTCTCACCTGTGTGTCTGTGGAAAAGCTTGATGGCGTTTAGAAATTGCATCTAATTCATATAGTGTATCACTTGTAGGAAAGAAAAATCTATTTTATACGACTTGAGAAATATACCTCAGTTTGGTTGGGAATTCGAACATTGTTAGTGAAGGATTATTTACCAGAGAGCAGGTAAACTTTCCTCAGAAGTCAAAGCTTGAGCCAGGTATGCTGAAGACACAACCCTCTAACCAGAGCAGTTACAACTGGGAGATAATTAGGATTCTGGTCTCTGACATCCTGCACAATGGTTAGATGTGGGGCTTGAAAAGATACCCTTCTGACACCCAAATCCTTTATTACTTCATGAATAAATGTTAACCCCCTGACAAGAGTGCTAGGTGGGTGATATCTTCTATTTAATGTGGTCACTGCATAACTGACAGGAATAAAAATGTCCCCTTGTTTCATGTCACACTAATTCAGTTAGCAGGTTACCACAACAAAATGTGAAATTATACAGTAGATGTGTGAAGTACAGTTCACAAACAATGTGACACACTGGTCTCATGGTACAAGCAATGTGAAGAATAAGTTACTTGCTACATGCATACACATCTTTATATATAAATGTCATATTATCAGAAGTGTTTAGGTATTTGTACGATAGAAATGAATTAAAGTACCCCCCCATTCTTAACGTATTTTCAATGTCTTATGAAACTGCATCTGACTTTTGTAACTTTTTGCAATGTAGACTTGTTAATTACCCATCTAAATATTAATTACCCATCTACATATTTATTGTTAAAAATAATATCCTTAAGTTTTTAATTTTCATATTTATTCTCTGAAAATAATAACATGGATTTCTACACACCAAGGCTCACCAATCTATGGCTACCGCTGAATGTTCCATCTACCAAAGCAGAGATCAACGCTGAGTCCCCAATATGGCTACCTGGTGTCAGGTTGATTACATTGGACCACTTCCACCATGGGAAGTGTTTTGTTCTTACTGGAATAGACGTTTACTCTGGATAGAGATTTGCCTTCTCTTCATGCAATATGTCTGGTAAAACTACCATCTGTATCCACCATCATGGTATTCAATTATGCATCATGACTTCCACTTCCTTACATGTGTAATAATTTTTTATAGGATGCTGGTCACTGTTTTGTGTACTGATTTCATTGTTCTTCTTCAAAGGATATTGAACGTTCGTTTGTTTGCTTGTTTTTCCTGGCAGGTATTAGTTTATTTTGGTTTGCAGCTTGATTTTTCAATTATTACTTTACCTCTGTATCATCTTGATGATGATGGTGATGACGGCAATAACGATGACAACTTTACCCTAAAGTAGCTTTCCTCTGGGGAGAGTTTTAATCCTCCTCTTAAAGAAAAGAAATGGGTGCTGGAAAACAGGATTTATTTTTCATTTATTTTGCTTAGTTTCTATTTGTCTATGAGAGAGGGCTAGTTTAGTTCCCATAGTTAATCTTTATGGCCAAAAGAGGAAGTCCCAGAGAATAATTTTTAAATGACCAATTCGATCTAGACAGGGCTTTATGAAGAAGTATGATTTAAAAGAAGGTTTAGGGTAGCAAAAATAAGAAGAAAGTGTGGTGGGTGGAATTTGAATAAATGTAAGTGATTGGCAATGAGAATAAAGTAAAAGTGACTGAAGTCATTTCATAATGCTTGATTTGGCATGACTAATTAAACCCACTCTAAGTGTTTCTTTCCTTTTTCCATGTGCTAGCTCAGATTTACTCTCCCTTAAAGGTCTTAGGAGATAATTTAATGAAGCCATTGGATAGTATAGCTATTTAGTCAACATTAATAGCAGCAGAGATAGTGCCCAACATGTGTTTGGTATTTTGCTACTGAAAACAAGTGGCAAATTGAGAACTATTAATAATAATGCTTCTAGTGTTAGCAATTCCATTAATAACATCATTTGAAAAACAAGTTTTACTCTTCAAAGTGATTTTATATATAATATTTTATTAGTCTGCTTGGGCTGTCACAACAAAATACCACAGACTGGGTGGCTCAAACAACAGAAAGTATTTTCTCACAGCCTGGAGACTGAAAGTTCAAGATCATGGCGCTAGCACAGTTGGTTTTCAGTAAGACCTCTCTTCCTGGCTTGCAGATTGCCACCTTCTAGGTGTCCTCACATGACCTTTTCTCTGTGCATATGTGAAGAGAGAGAGCTCTCTCTATTTTTCCTTTTTTCATAAGGACACCAGTCCTATTAGATTAGGGCCAAACCTTTATAATCTCATTTAACCTTAATTACCTCCTTAAAGACACTATCTCCAAATACTATCACGTTGAGGATTAAGGCTTCTACATGTGAATTTAGAGAGGACACAATTCAGTCCATACAAATACCTTATTTAAGGATCACATTTTATTTCTTTATTTTAAGATATGGGTCTATATGTTATACAGTTAAATAGTTTTTCCATTACCAAGCAAATATAAAGAATCCACTTTCAAAAATGTTACATTGATTGCACAGATATTTCTTATTTTAAAACGTTTTAATAATGAAATATACAGAAACATTGTATGAAGACTATATGTAGTATTTAAAGAAAGATACCAATGTGAACACTGCTGTAATCCTGCTGATTAAGGAACAGAACTTTCGTGTTCCTTAGATACCACATCATCCAATTCCAAGCTACTGCATTCTCCCTCCAACCTATCACGTCTCTTTTCTTCCCAAAGATAACCCCTACCTGAAATTTTATGATAATAATTTCCTTGATTTCTATAGATATGTTACATAAATATGTAGACATAAGCAAAAATTAATGTTGCTTATACCTAATTTCTATTAATGGAATAATAGTGTGTGTATTTTTCTGAGGTTTTCCTTTTTGCTTAACTTTTTCTTTTTTTTTGCGGTACGCGGGCCTCTCACTGTCGTGGCCTCTCCCGTTGCAGAGCACAGGCTCCAGACGCGCAGGCTCAGCGGCCATGGCTCACGGGTCCAGCCGCTCCGCGGCATGTGGGATCCTCCCGCACCGGGGCACGAACCCGTGTCCCCTGCATCGGCAGGCGGACTCTCAACCACTGCGCCACCAGGGAAGCCCCTTGCTTAACTTATTTTTGAAATTTATTCTTTTTATCTCATGTAGCTGTAGTCATTCATTTCCAACACTATATAATATTCTATTGATTGTGTACATTGTCACTGATTATTTTAATACTGATGAAGATTTGGGTGGTTTTTACTATTGTTTTTGTAATGAATATGCTCCTGTAGCTCCCCTGATGCATTTGAAATAATTCCTCTAGGATCATTTCATAGGTAGGAGTTGGATTGCGTGACACCAGTGATACACATGAATGCCAAATTGTCTCCGTTATGGTTACCAATCTGCACATTCACCAGCAGCATGTGAAATCCAATATATGAAAATCAAGTCTTTCTGAAACTCCAATCACATCTATGTTGAAACTTCTCTTTCCGTGTATGAGTGATTTTTATGTGTTCCATGACTGGCTTCAAGATGGATCAGTTATTCATATCTATCTTTGAATAAATTCATACTTTCTTCTCTTGAGTTTAACATGCTGAGTAAATCTATCCATTAAGTTACTATTACCAGTTATAAACATATATGAATATATTTCACTCTTTATGCTCTATTTGGATTATTTGGTTCTATTTGAAATCTGCCTCTTTTACTTTTTACTGTCAATATACCTCAATTTTATAATCAAGGGTCTTCTGACCCTTTTATATACTTTACTTGACTCTCTTTTTGCTCAAAATTGATTCCTAATTCCAAATAATTTGCTTTTTCTCTTGCCTTTTTTGTTTTTAATATGATTCCATGCAAGTAATTTTACACTATTTTTCTTATGCTAACAGTCTTCCTTAATTGCCTTGAGATATTTTATCAAGTACCTCTGTTCTCACATTTTCTCATTAAAATTCCTCTTATTAATATTTAGTGTTCTATAAAATATTGCTCATTACATTCACTCTGAAATTTTAAAGACTTTTTAAAAGTCTTCATCTCCTTTAAGCTATCAGTTTCATTTGGTTAACATAAAAGTATAAAAATATCAGGTATCTATCTATATAGCATCATTATTTATTTTTAATTTTTTTATACATCTTTATTGGAGTATAATTTCTTCACAATGCTGTGTTAGTTTCTATTGTACAACAAAGTGAATCAGCCATATGCATACATATATCCCCATATCCCCTCCCTCTTGAACTTTCCTCCTACCCTCCTTATCCCACCTCTCTAGGTCATCATAAAGCCTCGAGCTGATCTCCCTGTGCTATGCTGCTGCTTCCCACTAGCTATCTATTTTACATTCAGTAGTGTATATATGTCGATGCTACTCTCACTTCGCACAGCTTCCCCTTCGTGCCCTATGTCCTCAGGTCCATTCTCTATGTCTGCATCTTTATTCCTGCCCTGCAAGTGGTTCATCAGTACCATTTTTTTTTTAGATTCCATATATATGCATTAGCATACGGTATTTGTTTTTGTCTTAAGAATTAGAAAATATAAACAAACCTATCACAAGTAATGAAATTGAAACTGTAATTAAAAATCTTCCAACAAACAAAAGTTCAGGTCCAGATGGCTTCACAGGTGAATTCTATCAAACATTTA
>NC_041218.1:40293875-40304325 GCF_002837175.3 Physeter macrocephalus
AGAATACAAGGATTCTTCAATATACTCAAATCAATCAATGTGATACACCATATTAACAAATTAAGGAATAAAAACCTTATGATCATCTCAATAGATGCAGAAAAAGCTTTTGACAAAATTCAACACCCATTTATGATAAAAACTCTCCAGGAAATGGGCATAGAGGGAAGCTACCTCAACATAATAAAGGCCATATATGACAAACCCACAGCAAACATCATACTCAATGATGAAAAACTGAAAGCATTACCACTAAGATCAGAAACAAGACAAGGATGTCACTCTCACCAGTCTTATTCAACATAGTTTTGGAAGTCCTAGCCACAGCAATCAGAGAACAAGAAGAAATAAAAGGAATACAAATTGGAAAAGAAGAAGTAAAACTGTCACTGTTTTCAGATGACATGATACTATACATAGAAAATCCTAAAGATGCCACCAGAAAACTACTAGAATTAATCAATGAATTTGGTAAGGTTTCAGTATACCAAATTAATGCACAGAAATCTCTTGCATTCCTATACACTAACAATGAAAAATCAGAAAGAGAAATTAAAGAAGAAATCCCATTTACCATCAAAACAAAAAGAATAAAATACCTAGGAATAAAACTACCTAAGGAGGTGAAAGACTTGTACTCATAAAACTATAAAACACTGATGAAAGAAATCAAAGATGACACAGATGGAGAAATTCACCATGTTCTTGGATTGGAAGAATCAATATTGTGAAAATGACTATACTACCCAAAGCGATCTATAGATTCAATGCAATCCCTATCAAACTACCAATGGCATTTTTCACAGAATTAGAACAAAAAATTTTACAATTTGTATGGAAACACAAAAGACCCCAAATAGCCAAAGCAATCTGGAGAAAGAAAAATGGAGCTGGAGGAAGCAGGCTTCCCATCTTCAAACTATACTACAAAGCTACAGTAATCAAGACAGTATGGTACTGGCACAAAAACAGAAATATAGATCAATGGTACAGGATAGAAAGCCCAGAGATAAGCCCATGCACAAAAATGTCACCTAATTTATGATGAAGGAGGCAAGAACATACAATAGAGAAAAGACAGCCTCTTCAATAAGTGGTGCTGGGAAAAACTGGACAGCTATATATCATTTTTAAATTAGAATGTAAACCATTTTCTTCACTCCTAATGTGGTTTATAGGCATTTTCACTTTAAAAAATTGCTTTCCAAAATGTGTCACTTTCTTTCATATGGTTCATCTAGAAATAATACTACACTTTCCTAACAGTATCCAGAGCTGGTAAGGCTTTGAAAGATTTGTCATATAATACTAAATAAATTTGACATATTGTTGGCAGGCATATGCCCTGTATATAACACTACTCTTAAGTAACCAAATATGACATAAGGTGGTACTTAATTGCATATGCTCCTTTTCTGAGATAAGAAAAATATTGCCAATGAAAAATATTGCCAATGAAGGTGACTACGTTGTGTCCGTGCTATATATTTAATAAGAGACTAAACATCAGTGATGATTGAGGAAGAAAATTAGACATTAAAAATGACAGATTTCTAGGGTTAATAACATAGTTATTTGTTTTTGTTCCTTGGAAATAGTAAAACCTAACATATCACTTCACATTTCATTGTTTTTTGGTCAATATAGTTCACAATTTTAAAACCTAAATATTAATCAATGAAAGCTGCATTAAAAATGAGCCTCAAAATGCATAACTCAGCATCTAATGTGTCAGCATGTTGTTAATTCAAAAGTTTACTTATTTGAGGCAAACTTTCATTTGAAATTGGATGACAGGCGTTTGCTATGTAAAGTAACACCATTTTTGGTGAGGGTGATTTGAATCTATGCTTGGTAGGAATCACTGTGTCCAAGGGTAATTACAGTAGACATGAAAACTATAAAAGTAAGCAGAAGTTCAAAATGTTGTAATTTAATCAAGTTGTAAACTTATCTGTTTGCTAGTTTGTTTCTTTACTCATTCACTCGTTCGTTCATTCATTCATTCATCCTGTATTCCTTCTATAAAAGTAGCATACCTCAGTCAGGCAGAATAATGGAAGACATCCTGGCATAAATATTCTAGTTTTTATAGGATCCTTGCTATTGAGTCTGTTTGTTAAAGACTCATGGGGTATTCTTCCTTCCATACTTTCACTACATTTTCTTTAATTAGTGGGATCATTAGTATGACAAGTAATTTATAATATCAGTTATGCTCAAATGCATAACTTAATATCTTCATGGTGGAAATGATATACTTTTCTCCTAAGCTAAAAACTTTGTTAAAATTGCATATAATTACATTAATTTAAGCAAAGCCAGTAAGAAACAGTCAATCTTCTGTGGCATAATATGTCAGATTACTAAGAAGCAAACAAATTTCTTATTGAAATATATAAAATTACTCTTCATGATTCTCAAATGCACGTTCACCACAAACGTTAATATTTCTGTCAGGAAAGTTACCATGTTTTGCCCTTTGAGCAAAGTACCTCTGACAATAAAGGAGAGTTACTCAGGCTTCCCTGGTGGTGCAGTGGTTAAGAATCCACTTGCCAATGCAGGAGACACGGTTTAGAGCCCTGGTCTGGAAAGATCGCACATGCTGCGAAGCAACTAAGCCCATGCGCCACAACTACTGAGCCTTTGAGCCACAGCTACTGAAGCCTGCGTGCATAGAGGCCATGCTCTGCAACAAAGAGAAGCCACTGCAATGAGAAGCCCGTGCACCGCAACAAAGAGTAGCCCCCACTTGCTTCAACTAGAGTATGTCCGTGCGCAGCAATGGAGACCAAACGCAGCCAAAAATAAAATAAATAAATAAAATAAATAAATTTATTAAGAAAGGTGAGTTACTCTTTAAAGCTCAAAGTTTTTCAATAGACCGATAAAATTTAATTTAGATAACAAATTCTAAGATGATTATAAAATGCTACTTAAGTAAATATTTTACACATCGTAACTAGTTGGTTTAAGAAAAGTCTGAGAATCAAAATTATTGTGAGAATAAGTTCTATTTACATATTTAAACTTAAAATATTAGGCAGTTTCTATGGAAAAGTCACATATTAGTAAATATATTTAGAGTTTTTATTTGCAAACTCTGCCTCATGTTTGGACAAGTTAGTATGAGATTGAGCTGCCAATCCCCATTGAGACATCAGGGGCTGAAATCAGAGACATCTTGTATGCTAGTGCTGGACTACTGTATCATGACTGTGGACATGTTTGTATATTGCCAGCCCATGCTATCTATTCTTGGCACCATTGAATACAATAAATCTTCACCTCAGAGGCTCTAAAATGCATTATATAGCTTCTCTTTAAAAAATACTACCACAGCTTCCTATAAAATAGGCCTGCTTGTAAAACCTAAATGATGCCGCAACAGTAGACTTCTTGTCAAATAACGTGTGGCCAATAAGAGTAATTGACTTCACTAGCAATGCAGTGAGCTTTAGATGAATTGTATTTGTATATAAACATATGAACCTCCTTCTTATAAACACGTTTTATCAAGTAAAGTTTGCTGAAGAAATGCCTTTATTCTGATAACTTGGAAAGGATTTTTTAAATATTCTAATAGAGTTATCTAATATTTAGAAAGTGAATTTTACTTCATTCTGAACTTTTAAAAATGCCTTCATTTTGGCACCCTATGACTGCATAATTATGTAAAGGTGTGATTGGATCTATTATGCATTCTTACTCCTCTAAAGCTTAGAGATGTCATGAGCATTACTTTGATTAATAAATAGAGGGAAATCCCCTATACTCATTCTGAAGAATACTTTTCTCCTCACTCGATCTTTTTTTTTTGACTGTTTTTTTAAATATAAATTTATTTATTTTATTTATTTATTTTTGGCTGTGTTGGTTCTTCATTGCTGTGCCCGGGCTCTCTCTAGTTGCAGTGCCCGGGCTTCCTATTGCGGTGGCTTCTCTTGTTGCGGAGCACAAGCTCTAGGCATGCAGGCTTCAGTAGCTGTGGCACGAGGGCTCAGTGATTGTGTCTTGCAGGCTCTAGAGTGCAGGCTCAGTAGTTGTGGCGCAGGGGCTTAGTTGCTCTGCGGCATGTAGGATCTTCCCGGACCAGGGCTCGAACCGGTGTCCCCTTCATTGGCAGGCAGATTCTTAACCATTGCACCACCAGGGAAGTCCCATCCTCACTCAATCTTGTAATCCATGTGTGTCACAGCTTCACTAAGAAAGGGCAAGCTTTCATCTGTGTTCCTTCTTCAGTTCTTATCCATTTTTTTTAATAAACGTGCTATCATTACCATCATCCAGACATTTTAGGGATAACATGTAACTGGCTTAATAACATATGTATAACTTTTAAAAGTATTCTTCGGTATCTACAACCAGTACAGTGTTCTGTTTAAAAGAGGAGCCAGATAAAAAATGCATTCTTCAAAAACACAAGCTTCCATCACTAATCATCTGTGGTTTTAAATGTAGATGACATATTTAAGCCTCATTATTATGCTGTTCTTCAGGTGTGAGTGAGGGTTGCTCATCATAGATAAAATTATCTAGTATTGGGGAAATTAGTAATGATGTTTTAAAAATTCTATTCTCTGACAAGTAGACACATGGCAAGTTTTCAGCATATCTTTCTGGTATGACAAGGTAGAATAAAGTTTCTTGAGAAGACATTTTCCCATTATATGGCATCTTGTACCATATATGTAAGCCTTGGAAATGGCTGGAAGTGAATTGAAGAACTCTTTTCCCCCTTAAGGGCTGAACTATAACCGTCTTGTGACCCACAGACATTTTTAGGTACTCAGAAAAGGCATATATTGAGGCATTGAAACTAATGCGTTAGATTACATTAAACCAGCGAGTTCGTGGAACTCAGAGTAGGTTATATTTCTTTCCCCCCAAAATGCTAGTTGAACAGTTGATAATACCCATTAATAGATGTTTGAAGGCCAAATGTTGGATGGTGGTTGGCGCTTGCTATGCTCAAGATTTTCTTTTCAATTCAGAATGATTGACATGGTTTTTGGTTGCGAATGTTGATTTAAGCTTTGAGATTGCCTAGTTATTAAAATAAAGGCTGAGTCTAATACCTTTTAACAGAGGGAAATACAGTTGCAATGTAACAAATATTCTTGGCAGCTCAGACACTCATTTTCTTCTGCATTATATTGCCAATAGCAACATTTTAGTCAAATTAAAAAATATTTTATCACTTTTCTTGATTGAACTAATTTAGACTTCATTTTTTTATAAAGGTGATTATAAGTGTTAATCTCCCTGATGAATTCAGAGATATTTTGCTACTGAGAATTATCAGTCACAAGTGATAATTTACCTTTAGTGGATTTGATTATACTGAATCCAATGGTGCTTCACTAATAATATTTTAATAAAAGATGGAAGAGTGACCTAAACTAATTACAGAAGAACAGTTCAAAATATAAAGATATTAGAGTTCTAGGAAGGAAACGTATGATACTACAATATAGTAATTGTTAAAGAATTATTAACTGGGAAAATTTTGATGAAACCTCAACACAAATATCTTCTACAAAGTTTTTCAGACCCAGTGAAGTATATATGTATAATGCAGATGTACACGTATAGATGAACAACATGTAGATGTATGAAATGCAGATGTATAGCTGTTGCAGATGTATACGAAATTGGTATGTTATTGTCATGGTCGATCACTTTTTACACTTAGGTGGGAGTAGGTAGAAAAAGCAAACAGAGGGATCATTGGCATCAAATTTTGTCCTGCCTTCACCTTTCATATTATTTTCAATTCAAGCAAGTGACTTGCCTATGTTACCCAATGGCCAGTTTCCACATCTACAAATAGGAGATAATAATGCCTACTTTATTATATGAACATTTTAATTCAATATATTTCAGAAGTATTTTTAAAACTAGGTTATTAAGTTGTCATTATTTTAATTATTACTATTATTATTAGAGTTGTCAGTTCTATACTTTATTCAATAATGGAACACAGCTGTTCAGGTATTATTGTTACTCCAAAATGAATTGCTAAAAACCATTCTACTCAATTTTAAAGTGACATCTAAACGTTTTATCTTAGCATAGATAGTTGAAATTATGATGTTATGTAAGTATTGACAGCAATGGAACAAATACTATAATAAATTGATATCATCACCATTCATTTAAAAATACAGAAACAAGTTATTATTTAATGGTAGGAAATTTTATACCATTGATTTTGTCTCCTTGAATTTTTACTCCTTTTCTAATTCTGCAACACTAATTTATCCCAATGTATGATTTTAAACTTGAAGGTTTTCTACTGAACATCTTATCATACTTTTCTATAGATGTTTATTTTTAAATTTTAATTTCCTGTAGGCATAAAGCTCTATATATCTTTTAGAGTGACTTTTTATTGCAGTTATTATTTGTACTTAATTTATTTAAAACAGCAAAATACATTATGAATTCCAATAAATACTATTTTTATAAAGTAAAATTCATTTGAAAAAAAGTTTTATGAGATGATTGTGAATTACTTGCTTGAAACAATTGTGGAAATGTTCCTTTATTTGCCATTCTGGAAATTTTTCCGCATCAGGCCAAGCACCGAAGGGAGTTTTGAGATTGCCTTTCTTTAAAAGGATCGTTGTTAAAGGGGGAAGGGAAAGGAGAACCTGCAGGGCAGACAACTTTTCAGCCTGATCAATTTTATAATAGACTACAAATAAAATTTAAGAATATGATATCTGACTTCTTTTAAACTATTAATATTGATACTTTAATAGCCCTTTTGTTAAAACTTTAGGAGCTACCAAGGGTACAAATTAGAAAACCATTTTCCTAACACTCCATTGCTCCCTCAGAACATAAAACCTCTCACACTCTTTATTGATTCTGAAAAGTCAATCATCTTTCCAGTCTGTTTTCATCAGTGACTGAAATTGTCTCAACTGTAATTGAAATGGAATAATATAGTTCAAGAGAGGTCAGGTGGACCTAAGTAAGTCTAACCTAAGTGGAACCTAGTCAAATCAGCTATGGAGTGAACATTTATGTGTTTGACTATTCTCTCCAATTCTCTCTAGCTCAGAGAATTTAAAGTCTCCGAAATACAGAGATGGAAAGAGCCACCATTATAATTAACAGAAGATAGTATTTATTGAATAACCTATCACATAGGTTGCTTGGCAAGAGGCTCTAAAAACCCTCAGGTTTTAAATCAATATAGAGTGGTAAGGAACTAGCTTTAAGTCCAAAGAGCAGCCAGAGGCGAAGAAATCTCCAACAACATTGTTGTGAGGGCCTCAGCAATAATTTTATAATATGATAAAGAAAAAACAATTTAGAATCACATACCCATTAAAGTATATGTTTAGTTCTGTTTGTTTGTTTGTTTATTGTATAGCTCAAGCAGAAATATTTTGAGCTCATGTATAGTCAGTCACCTTTTCAGAGGAAGCCAGGATGAAGGGAAGAGCTCCTCTGTAATTTAAAAAGTATTTTCAAAGCTTTGTCTTCTGTAAGACCTTTGAATCATCCTAATTAAAGCGCTTGTATGCTCCTTCGTGGCTCTTGATTTATATTCATAGATTTGGGGGTAAAACTCAAGGAAATCAACTGGGAACTTGTTAGAAATGCAAATTTTATAGCTCCACCACAGACTGGGTGGATCCAAAACTCTGGGTCTGGTAACCAGCAGTCTTTACTTTAAAAAGTCTTCAAGTGATTCTGATGTAATATAACATTTGAGAACCACTGTTTAGAAAATAGAGATCAAAACTTTAAAACAATTCCTAACAGGGATGTCTTAGATGTCCTTGGTTTTGGTACACCGAGGCAATGTTTACTTCCTGCCTCTGGAAGGACATTGGTCACCATCTTGTCACAAAATAGAAGTTGTACCATGTAGTGTTAAAATTTTGACCTATAAATATAAGTTTCTATGTCCACCTCTCATGCATTTCAATTTCTATATTCTCTTTTCTTTTTTTAGAATCTTTTTTGGAGTATAATTGCTTTACAATGGTGTGTTAGTTTCTGCTTTATAACAAAGTGAATCAGCTATACATATACATATATCCCCATATCTCCTCCCTCTTGTGTCTGCCTCCCACCCTCCCTATCCCACCCCTCTAGGTGGTCACAAAGCACCCAGCTGATCTCCCTGTGCTATGCGGCTGCTTCCCACTAGCTATCTAGTTTACATTTGGTAGTGTATATATGTCAATGCCAGTCTCTCACTTTGTCCCAGCTTAACCTTCCCCCTCCCCGTGTCCTCAAGTCCATTCTCTACATCTGCGTCTTTATTCCTGTCCTGCGCCTAGGTTCCTCAAAACCATTTTTTGTTTTTGATTCCATATATATGTGTTAGCATACGGTATTTGTTTTTCTCTTTCTGACTCACTTCACTCTGTAGAACAGACTCTAGGTCCATTCACCTCACTACAAATAACTCAAGTTAATTTCTTTTTATGGCTGAGTAATATTCCATTGTATATATGTGCCACATCTTCTTTATCCATTCATCTGTCAATGGACACTTAGGTTGCTTCCATGTCCTGGCTATTGTAAATAGAGCTGCAATGAACATTGTGGTACATGACTCTTTTTGAATTATGGTTTTCTCAGGGTATATGCCCAGTAGTGGGATTGCTGGGTCGTATGGTAGCTCTGTTTTTAGTTTTTTAAGGAAACTCCATACTGTTCTCCATAGTGGCTGTATCAATTTACATTTCCACCAACAGTGCAAGAGGGTTCCCTTTTCTCCACACCCTCTCCAGCATTTATTGTTTGTAGATGTTCTGATGATGGTCATTCTGACTGGTGTGAAGTGATACCTCATGGTAGTTTTGATTTGCGTTTCTCTAATGATGAGCGATGTTGAGCATCCTTTCATGAGTTTGTTGGCAATCTGTATATCTTCTTCGGAGAAATGTCTATTTAGGTCTTCTGCCCATTTTCAGATTGGGTTGTCTGTTTTTTTTATATTGAGCTGTATGAGCTACTTGTAAATTTTGGAGATTAATCCTTTGTCAGTTGCTTCATTTGCAAATATTCTCTCCCATTCTGAGGGTTGTCTTTTCAACTTGTTTATGGTTTCCTTTGCTGTGCAAATGATTTTAAGTTTCATTAGGTCCCATTTGTTTTTTTTTGTTTGTTTTTATTTCCATTTCTTTAGGAGGTGGGTCAAAAAGGATCTTGCTGTGATTTATGTCATAGAGTGTTCTGCCTATGTTTTCCTCTAAGAGTTTTACACTTTCTGTCCTTACATTTAGGTCTTTAATCCATTTTGAGTTTATTTTTGTCTATGGTGTTAGGGAGTATTCTAATTTCATTCTTTTACATGTAGCTGTCCAGTTTTCCCTGCACCACTTATTGAAGGGGATGTCTTTTCTCCATTGTATATTCGTGCCTCCTTTATCAAAAATAAGGTGACCATATGTGCGTGGGTTTATCTCTGGGCTTTCTATCCTGGTCCAATGATCTATATTTCCGTTTCTATGCCAGTACCATACTGTCTTGAATACTGAGCTTTGTAGTATAGTCTGAAGTCAGGGAGCCTGATACCTCCAGCTCTGTTTTTCTTTCTCAAGATTGCTTTGGCTATTCGGGGTCTTCTGTGTTCCACAGAAATTGTGAAATTTCTTGTTCTAGTTCTGTGAAAAATGCCATTGGTAGTTTGATAGGGATTACATTGAATCTGTAGATTGCTTTGGGTAGTAGAGTCATTTTCACAATGTTGATTCTTCCAATCCAAGAACATCGTATATCTCTCCATCTGTTTGTATCATCTTTAATTTTTTCATCAGTGTCTTATAGTTTTCTGAATACAAGTCTTTTGTCTCCTAAGGTAGGTTTATTCCTAGGTATTTTATTCTTTTTGTTGCAATGGTAAATGGGAGTGTTTCCTTAATTTCTCTTTCAGATTTTTCATCACATCATTAGTGTATAGGAAGTCAAGAGATTTCTGTGCCTTAATTTTGTATCCTGCTACTTTACCAAATTCATTGATTAGCTCTAGTAGTTTTCTGGTAGCATCTTCAGGATTCACTATGTATAGTATCATGTCATCTGCAAATAGTGACAGCTTTACTTTTTCTTTTCCAATTTAGAATACTTTTATTTCTTTTTCTTCTCTGATTGCTGTGGCTAGAACTTCCAAAACTATGTTGAATAATAGTGGTGAGAGTGGACAACCTTGTCTTGTTCCTGGTCTCAGTGGAAATGGTTTCAGTTTTTCACCATTGAGAATGATGTTGGCTGTGGGTTTGTCATATATGGCCTTTATCATGTTGAGGTAGGTTCCCTCTATGCCTACTTTCTGGAGGGCTTTTATCATAAATGGGTGTTGAATTGTGTTAAAAGCCTTTTCTGCATCTACTGAGATGATCGTATGGTTTTTCTCCTTCAGTTTGTTAATATGGTGTATCACCTTGATTGATTTGTGTGTATTGAAGAATCCTTG
>NC_041218.1:40305675-40307278 GCF_002837175.3 Physeter macrocephalus
TAGGTGTTAGCTCTTCTCTAAATATTTGATAGAATTCACCTGTGAAGCCATCTGGTCCTGGGCTTTTGTTTGCTGGAAGAATTTTAATCACAGTTTCAATTTCAGTGCTTGTGATTGGTCTGTTTATATTTTCTATTTCTTCCTGGTTCAGTCTCAGAAGGTTGTGCTTCTTTAAGAATTTGTCCATTTCTTCTAGGTTGTCCATTTTATCGGCATATAGTGGCTTGTAGTAATCTTTCATGATCCTTCGTATTTCTGCAGTGTTGGTTATTTTGAGGATTTTTGCATCTATGTTCATCAGTGATATTAGCCTGTAGTTTTCGTTCTTTGTGACATCTTTGTGTGGTTTTGGTGTCAAGGTGATGTTGGCCTCATAGAATGAGTTTGGGAGTGTTCCTCCCTCTGGTATATTTTGGAAGATTTTGAGAAGGATTTGATTTCCTCTTTGATTTCTTCAGTGATCACTTGGTTATTTAGTAGTGTATTGTTTAGCCTCCATGTGTTTGTATGTTTTACAGATCTTTTCCTGTAATTGATATCTAGTCTCATAGCATTGTGGTTGGAAAAGATACTTGATATGATTTCAATTTTTAAAAATTTACCAAGGCTTCATTTGTGATGCACAATATGATCTATCCTGGAGAATGTTCCATGAGCACTTGAGAAGAAAGTGTATTCTGTTGTGATTGGATGGAACGTCCTATAAATATCAATTAAGTCCATCTTTTATAATGTATCATTTAAAGCTTATGTGTCTTATTTATTTTCATTTTGGATGATCTGTCCATTGGTGAAAGTGGGGTGTTAAAGTCCCCTACTATGATTGTGTTACTGTCGATTTCCCCTTTGATGACTGATAGCATTTGCCTTATGTATTGAGGTGCTCCTATGTTGGGTGCATAAATATTTGCAATTGTTATATCTTCTTCTTGGATTGATCCCTTAATCATTATGTAGTGTCCTTCCTTGTCTCTTGTAAGAGTCTTTATTTTAAAGGCTATTTTGTCTGATATGAGTTTTGGTACTCCAGCTTTGTTTTGATTTCCGTTTGCATGGAATATCTTTTTCCATCCCCTCACTTTCAGTCTATATGTGTCCCTAGGTGTGAAGTGGGTCTCTTGTAGACAGCATACATATAGGTCTTGTTTTTGTATCCATTCAACCAGTCTATGTCTTTTGGTTGGGGCATTTAATCCATTTACATTTAAGGTAGTTATTGATATGTATGTTCCTATTACTATTTTCTTAATTGTTTTGGGTTTGTTATTATACGTCTTTTCCTTCTCTTGTGTTTCCTGCCTAGAGAAATTCCCTTAGCATTTGTTGTAAAGCTGGTTTGGTGGTACTGAATTCTCTTAGCTTTTGCTTGTCTGGAAAGGTTTTGATTTCTCCATCAAATTTGAACGAGATACTTGCTGGGTAGGGTAATATTGGTTGTAGGTTTTTCCCTTTCATCACTTTAAATATGTCCTGCCACTCCCTTCTGGCCTGCAGAGTTTCTGCTGAAAGATCAGCTGTTAACCTTATGGGGATTCCCTTGTATGTTATTTGTTGTTTTTCCCTTGCAGCTTTTAATATTTTTTCTTTGTATTTAACTTTTGAT
>NC_041218.1:40307417-40315084 GCF_002837175.3 Physeter macrocephalus
TTTTTTCTTTATTCTGCTCTGTGGTAGTTATTTCCACTATTTTATCTTACAGGTCACTTATCCATTCTTCTGCCTCAGTTTTTCTCTTATTGTTTCCTTCTAGAGAATTTTTAATTTCATTTATTGTGTTGTTCATCCTTGTTTGTTTGCTGTTTAGTTTGTTTGTTGTTTTTGGTGTCTGCCCCAGTGGCTAAGGATGGTTCAGTGGGTTGTGCAGGCTTCCTGGTGGAGGGGACTGGTGCCTGTGTTCTCGTGGATGAGGCTGGATCTTGTCCTTCTTGGGGCAGGACCGCATTCGGTGGTATGTTTTGGGGTGTCTGTGACCTTATTATGATTTTAGGCAGCCTCGCTGCTAATGAGTGAGGTTTTGTTCCTGTCTTGCTAATTGCTTGCTGCAGGGTTTCTAGCACTGTACTGCTCTGTGGTAGTTATTTCCACTATTTTATCTTACAGGTCACTTATCCATTCTTCTGCCTCAGTTTTTCTCTTATTGTTTCCTTCTAGAGAATTTTTAATTTCATTTATTGTGTTGTTCATCCTTGTTTGTTTGCTGTTTAGTTTGTTTGTTGTTTTTGGTGTCTGCCCCAGTGGCTAAGGATGGTTCAGTGGGTTGTGCAGGCTTCCTGGTGGAGGGGACTGGTGCCTGTGTTCTCGTGGATGAGGCTGGATCTTGTCCTTCTTGGGGCAGGACCGCATTCGGTGGTATGTTTTGGGGTGTCTGTGACCTTATTATGATTTTAGGCAGCCTCGCTGCTAATGAGTGAGGTTTTGTTCCTGTCTTGCTAATTGCTTGCTGCAGGGTTTCTAGCACTGTAGCTTGCTGGTCGTTCAGTGGAGCTGGGTCTTAGCGTTGAGATGGAGATCTCCGGGAGATTTTTCGCCATTTGATATTACGTGGACCTGGGAGGTCTCTGGTGGACCAATGTCCTGAACTCGGCTCTCCCACCTCAGAGGCACAGGCTGGACACCCAGCCAGAGCACCAAGACCCTGCCAGCCACACGGCTCTGAAGAAAAGGGAGAAAAAAGAAAGAAAGAAAAATAAATAAAATAAAATGAAGTTATTAAAATAAAAAAAATTATTAAAAATAAAAAAATTTTAAAGTAATTAAAAAAAGAAAGAAGGAAGAGAGCAACCAAACTGAAAAACAAATCCACCAATGATAATAAGCACTAAAAACTGTACTTAAAAAAAAAATTTGACAGGCAGAACCCTAGGACAAATGGTAAAAGCAAAGCTATAGAGACAAAAATCACACAAAGTCCACCACCTCAATTTTGGGATGATTTGTTGTCTATTCAGGTATTCCAGAAATGCAGGGTACATCAAGTTAATTGTGGGGATTTAATCCGCTGCTCCTGAGGCTGCTGGGAGAAATTTCCCTTTCTCTTCTTTGTTTGCACAGCTCCTTGGGTTCAGCTTTGGATTTGGCCCCTCCTCTGCATTTAGGTCACCTGAGGATGTCTGTTCTTTGCTCAGGCAGGACGGGGTTAAAGTGCAGCAGAGGCCAACGTGACGTTGCACCAGCCTGGGGTGCACAGTGTATTCTCCCAGGGAAGTTGTCCCTAGATCCCGGGACCCTGGCAGTGGCGGGCTGCACAGGTTCCTGGGAAGGGAGGTATGGATAGTGACTTGTGCTTACACACAGGCTTCTTGGTGGCTGCAACAGCAGCCTTAGCATTTCATGCCTGTCTCTGCAGTCCACTCTGATAGCCACAGCTCACACCCGTTTCTGGAGCTCATTTAGGTGGTGCTCTGAATCTTCTCTCCTTGCACACTCCGAAACAATGGTCTCTTGCCTCTTAGGCAGGTCCAGACTTTTTCCAGGACTCCCTCCTGGCTAACTGTGGCACACTAGCCCCCTTCAGGCTGTGTTCATGCAGCCAACCCCGGTCCTCTCCCTGGGATCTGACCTCTGAAGCCAGAGCCTCAGCTCCCAGCCCTGACCCACCCCAGTAGGTGAGCAGACAAGCCTCTCAGGCTGGTGAGTGCTAGTTGGTACTGATCCTCTGTGCAGGAATCTCTCTGCTTTGCCCTCTGCACCCCCTGTTGCTATGCTCTCCTCCGTGACTCCAAAGCTTCCCCCCTGCCACCCCCCGTCTCTGCCAGTGAGGGGGCTTCCTAGTGTGTGGAAACTTTTCCTCCTTCACAGCTCCATCCCAGAGGTGCAGGTCTCATCCCTATTCTTTTGTCTGTGTTTTTTCTTTTTTCTTTTGCCCTGCCCAGGTACATGGGGAGTTTCTTGCATTTTGGGGAGTCTATGGTCTTCTGCCAGCGTTCAGTAGGTGTTCTGTAGGAGCTGTTCCACATGTAGATGTATTTCTGATGTATTTGTGGGGAGGAAGGTTATCTCCACGTCTTACTCCTCTGCCATCTTGAAGGTCTTTCCCTTCTATATTATCTTGTTTAAAAAGATTAAAAACTTTGAATTTTAACAATGCTTTTTATGAAGGTCTATATGAAGAAGAAATAATGGCAACAAACAGTAGCCAGAAGGCAAGGAAGACTGTAGCTCAACTCTTAACACATAAATATAACAGGTTATTTTGTATATGTGATGGAAGAAGGGATTACCTCTACTACCAGTTCTTCATGAAGGGACAGCCTTATGCTCACAAGTGAGAAATATTTCAAAAAGCTATTTGAAGGGAAAAATCTGATAACATGTATGTTTCAATACATCAACTTTACATTTTTTAAAGTTAAATGTATTTTGAATAGAAGACAGTTATAGTAATTGTTCAAAAAAAAGAAGGTGAGAGGGCTTCCCTGGTGGCGCAGTGGTTGAGAGTCCGCCTGCCGATGCAGGGGACACGGGTTTGTGCCCCGGTCTGGGAAGATCTCACATGCCGCGGAGCAGCTGGGCCCGTGAGCCATGGCCGCTGGGCCTGCGCATCCGGAGCCTGTGCTCCGCAACAGGAGATTTTGGAATTAATTTTTTGATTTTTAGAATTTGTGACATCAAGTAAGTTTGCTTATGGAGAGACTGATTTCCTCACCAATGTCCAAGGAATATGTGTACAATATTGAGAGAACAGAATGAAATATTTTAAGGTATTGAACATGTGCTCATATAAAGTGCAATAATCTTTGATGCTCAGCTAGTATAACTATAATCATATTTATAATCAAATGGAAATTTAAAATTCTTGTTTTCAAATCTTTACTTAATTTACTGAATTATTCCTGTCACTCAAAACACTTTGTTATACCATTATTTCATAAAATAAACATAAAATTAGTGTACAATACAAACGGATTCTTCATACATTAAAAAATGACATTTTTAAACTGTTAACGTGACATTTTAATGTTTTCTTTATAGCCCCCAATTTTTAAGCATGAAATGTGTTGTAATTGAATGAGTAAATTATCTAAAAATGCCTTTAAGAATTATCATTTTTTTCCTAAAAATGAACACATCCATACACCTTTCTCATTCCTATTTATTTTTACTATTCAATAAATTTAAGGATACATAAAGAAAAAATGAATACAGGCTCTTTAGCCATCTTTCCCATATGCTTCCAATATACAATTTGAAAGGCAAAAGAGTGGTTGGTAGGTAAATTACTGAATATATTTCCTTGCAGTAAAAAGAAAAGTGCCTTTGTAGAAATGCTATGGAATTTTCCTATTAAACATGGTGGAATAATTTCTTACCATCTGTAGCATTCATTTAAAATATGTAAACAGTGGTATATTTACCATCTGTTTGAAAGACTTTTTATGATACTTTTGAATCTGTCATTCAAGGATATCACCATTTTTATCATCTAAGGTTGATGCTTAAAACTAGGATCAATGACATTTTTGGTAGCCAGACTTGCATGCTGTGGAAGTGAAGCAGCAAAGGGCTATAAAGATGGCCAGTAACAGCCATAATAGTTCCGTTAACATCAATAAAACAGTACAGGATAGCTATTTAAAAGCATTTAGTATCTTGCTGAAGGTGAAGAGAAGAATATCTGCAGAATTAGTCCTGCATATCAGCTTACTCCAGGTAGCTATTAAACAGGTAAATTACAATCCAAGACCTTCCCACATCCTTGGAAACATGTTGAAAAATGATACTGCCCATAGAAGTTTTCACCAGGTTTTCTACCCAACCTAATTTTCCAAGATAATTAGTTTCTCTACATATTTGAGGAAGCAAAATATGGGCTAATTAAAAGTTTACTGAATAGATAAAGTCAAAGTATATAGATATAGACATTTATCTTTAAGAAAATGCCAGTGGATCCATTAGGATTTCCTGTGCTGAGGTGGCATAAACACTCAGATACTCATAGACTAAGTTTCCAAGGATAAGTTAATAGTTAGTTCTCATGGAATTAAGAGACCTACCAAGTTATGAGGCTTGGAATATTTAGACAGGAGCAAAACAAAATCACTCCTTTATGATAGGACATTATTTAAAAAGAAAAGTTATTTTAAGATGAGTTTTCTTCAAATTATAAAAATCTCAGTAATTCTTGGGTAATTGTTCACCACTTACTATTATTGGCCTGGCACAGGGTAGTGAGGCAAACACAGATTAAGGTCAGTAGAATTAAGAACAGAACAGAGAGGAGAGAACGTCATATCCTTACTGAACTTCACTGAATTGTAAATAGAGCTTCAACCTATGTTGACTGATCTTCAAATTAATGTCTAAAAAGTATTTTTTCTTTTTTTTTTTTTTCCAGTTTTGGACTTTAGATATCTTTATAAAATTCTCTGTTAAAGATGAACTTAGGGATTCCTGTTATATATGCTGGACTTTTCCTGAAGTTAAGGATTGGGGTTTCCTAAACCATTTACTATTTCATGATGGTTGGGTATCAGAGTAATACAGAATGACTTTGAAATGCAGTTCACTACTATTAGAAATCAGATTCAAGAATAGTCTGTATACAAACACAGAGAAAAAATATAAATTTAGAAAAATACATATTAAGACTGTCTATAAAATAAAATGTTTATGTGATATTGTGGCTGTGTATTGTCAACTGAAAGAAAAATGCACAGCGTAAGAGCTGTGAGTTGAGTTTTATTCAGGGTCTTACTGAGGACTATAGCTTGAGAAACAGCCTTTCAGTAAAGTAGCTCTGAGAGAACTGCTTCCAGGAAGTTGGGGGAGAAGCCAGTATATATACAATTTTGCCGAGGGAATACATGCAGTCAAGCATACACCTCTGTAAAAGGTTATTGGTAGTTACAAGGAACAGCGATCTCAGTTAATGATTTTAGTGCTTTTATGTGTATAGGAAGATTCAAGAATCTGGGTTCATTAAAGTTCTTCCTGAGACTTATCTATCTTAGAGGCCTGTTTTTCCAAAGCACAGAGTGCCTCATGCTCTTTTTCTTCCTGAATTCCTTTCAGGGTGTCCTGTTGGTCAGCAACTGCAGTGGCTATAATTCAATCCTTGTAGAACCAGATGGTGAGCAACTTTCTTTGTTTCACAGTATTATTTGTGTTACTAAAAATATATATATTTAAATAGCCATTTATATCTCCTCTTACGGACATGGGTTTTGTTGTCATTGTAATTTCCCCAAACCCAGTTAGACAGTATGTTTTCCAACAAGATATCACTAAAGTAAATTTGTCATCCCAGAGGAGAATGTGGTTGGGATAGATTAGCTCTCATAATATACTGATAAATTTATTTGAATGTAGTAGTTTACTGGGGAGAAGACACAAGGTAGATTTTCAGGCAATATCATTTTATTCCTAAAATATAAACAAAAACATGATATAATAATGTAGTACGAAGGACTACAGTAAAATATCTTGGCATAAGATAAATGCACAAAAATCAATCATTTTCCTGTATAACAGACAGTAGAAATTATAAGAAAAATGTGAATTCATTCACAATGACAATGAAATATAATTTTTTTTAAAAAAGCAACTAGGAATCAGAGTAACAAGAAAAGATGAAAACTTTACCCAGAAACAAAAAGACTGAATAAAAGGAAAGACATATCATAGATTTGGATGAGTGATAAACTATAATAGATTAAGTACACTTTAAAGTCTGTTTGGGAAAAACAGGAAAGGTGATTCTAAAACTATTTGGAAGAACACCCATCCTAGCTCAGGCATTATTGAATATGATGAATGCAATATTGTGACTTGTAAGAAATACATACATTCACATGACCAAAATATATTTCTCATATGTATTTCATCTTCATCCACAGTTCTTGGCTTACAGCTCTCAGAACCCTTGGAATTTCCTAAGTGTTGACAGTGACAAATGTGTCTCTTGTTATGTTAATGAAGTGACTTTTGGACCCCCACCTAAAGATGGGGCTGGTTGCCAGGAGAACCAACCATGAAATTAGAGTGGAACATTCAGTCCCACCCCCTGACCTCCAGGGAGGGGAAGGGGCTGGATTTGAATCAAATGCCAATGGCCAGTAATTAACTGATCATGACTATGTAATGAAGCTTCTATAAAAACCCAAAAGGATGGGGTTTGGAGAACTTCTGGCTTGGTGAACACATAGAGTTTGGCGAGAGTGTTGCTGCTGGAGAGGGCATGGAAGCTCCTCACTCTCTCTCCCACACCTTGCCCTATGCATCTTTTATCTGGCTGTTCCTGAGTTATATCTTTTTATAATAAACTGGTAATTTAGTAAGTGCAATGTTGCTCTGAGTTCTGTGAGCCATTATAGTTTGTGAGCCAAGTTAATTGAACCCAAGGAAGAAGTGGGTTATGGGAACCTCTGCTTTATAGCCAGACAGTCAGAAGCACAGGTAGCATCCTAGGCTTCTGACTGGCATCTGAAGTGGGGGTTGGGGGCAGTCTTGTAAGACTGAGCCCTTAACCAGTGGAATCTGACGCTGTCTCCAGATAGAGAGTGTGAGAATTGAGTTGAATTGAGTTAAATTCTTGGACTCACTATTGGTGTCTAAGAATTGCTTGTTAGTGTGGGAAAACCCTCTCCGCTGCTCCCCCCACGTGCACATTGGACTTGGCTCCAGAACTCTTTTAATGAGATATGAAAAGAATTTAGTCATTCTATTGGCTATTTAAACATACAATGATTAAAACACTGCAGTATTCGCATAAGACTTGGAAAGTGGACAGAATAAAAGAAATTGCCTCTAACTGGATATTAATATATAATAACTTAATATTTAAATAAAGAAAACATGTTTGACTAATAATGTTGAGGAAATTGTGCTATATTTAGAAAAGAAATAATTTAAATATTCACCAGAAACCACCCAGAATAAATCTTTGATAGATATATTAAAGAGCTAAATATGAAAGTTGAAACCGTAAAACTCTAGAAGAAAGCTTTAAACAGTTAAATTACCATTGAGATAGAATTTTCTAAATATGCCAAAGAAGTTATTCAATAATATTAAAACTGTTTTAAATTATGGTACATTAAAAATATATCATAAAAGCTAAAAGAAAAACTAGTAAGCCTATTTGCAATAAATATGACTTTGCTTAATATAAACAGCTTTTTAAAAATCATTAAGAAAGCACTGTAAGAAGTAGTGTCGGGCTTCCCTGGTGGCGCAGTGGTTGCGCGTCCGCCTGCCGATGCAGGGGAACCGGGTTCGCGCCCCGGTCTGGGAGGATCCCACATGCCGCGGAGCGGCTGGGCCCGTGAGCCATGGCCTCTGAGCCTGCGTGTCCGGAGCCTGTGCTCCGCAACGGG
>NC_041218.1:40315262-40367377 GCF_002837175.3 Physeter macrocephalus
AAAAAAAAAAAAAAAAAAAAAAAGAAGTAGTGTCACACTGACCAGCTGGCTGAAGGCAAAAGGAATACAGAATGGGTGGTAGAAAAAAGGAATTTATAAATATCATCTGTGGCTTTGTGACCAGTTCCAGAAATAAAGTAGCAGATGTGAATTGTTTCTTCAAAAAAAAAAAAACAGTAGTGTCAGTTAACATGAAAAATAATAATTCACAACAAAAATGGGAAACAAACAAGAAAAAGCATGTAATTTTATTGGTAATTAAAGAAATGGAAAAAGGAATGAAATTGTCATATGCAGAGACGTGGATGGAACTAGAGACTGTCATACAGAGTGAAGTAAGTCAGAAAGAGAAAAACAAATATCGTATATTAATGCATATATGTGGAATCTAGAAAAATGGTATAGATGATCTTCTTTGCAAAGCAGAAATAGAGACACAGACGTAGAGAACAAATGTATGAATACCAAGGGGGAAAGGGAAGGGGGGTGGGATGAATTGGGAGATTGGGATTGACATATATACACTACTATATATAAAATAGATAACTAATGAGAACTGACTGTATAGCACAGGGAACTCTACTCAGTGCTCTGTGGTGACCTAAATGGGAAGGAAATTCAAAAAAAGAGGGCATATATGTATATGTATGGCTGATTCACTTTGCTGTACAGCAGAAACTGACACCGCAGTGTAAAGCGACTATACTCCAATAAAAAAAAAAAAAGGAGATCATAACAATGAGAGAGGGCTTTTTTTTTCTCATCATACTATAAAGGTTTAAGAATTTTACACACTGAAATCTAGTAATTTCAATTTTAGCAATCTTCCCTAATAAGCTGAGGATCCAAAAATTATTACAGTATTAAAGAGAAAAATTCAAGATTTTTAAGACATCCAAGACTAGAAGAATGAATTTAAAACTGTGGCACAAACACAGAAAAGAATGCAGCCATTGAAAATTGTAATATTGTCTTTTCTTCATCTTTCCTTCCATTCCTGAACAATTTGGACTCAAAATCATTAGGTAAAGCAGAGAATGATAAGCATTTCAATATCTATATATTGAAAACCACAAGTTTGTTCCAATATCTTCAATTCTAATCCAATACCACATAGCTTGTTTTACTTTTTCCCTTTCCAAATTTTTCAATCCCTTTTCCTTCAGTGAAAAACCAGAGTTCACTATCCTTCACAGATATAATTTCTGTGTTTAAAACATGTCCTATGGGGAGAATTTCAGATGCCCTGAGTGGGATATTGGTGGCCAAGTAGGGTAGGGAGGGCATCTTTGGTGTCAGAGCCTGGGCAGCATAACGATGGTAGGGTTTTAGAGCTGGAGCAGGGTAAGGAGAGCATATATGTATTGGGTCAGGGTGGTCATGTGTGAGGTGTCAGAGTCCAAGTGACGTGAGAAGGGAACCTGGCTCAGGGTGCTAGGTCCTGAGCAGGGTGAGCAGGGCATCCATGTAAGGGAAGTAGATACAACAGAAAGTGTAGCTGTGAGGGATAGTGAAAGCTGGTTTCTCACTGAAGGAGAAGGCATTACCAAATTTGGAAAGGGAGAAAAGCAGAATAAAAGCAGAATAAACTACTGGTATTGGATTAGATTGAAAGTATTGATATGAACTTGTGGTTTTCAATATATAGTTATAGATAAGTGTAGAAATAAGTGTGTGTGTGTGTGTGTGTGTGTGTATTTGGAGGAAAAAGAAAGAGGGATGGTTACACTGCATTTGTGTGGAAGAATATTCTTTTTGGTAGAAAGCTCATAAAGAAACTTGGAGGTGATAGGGTATAAGGTCAACACTGTACTTTTAAAAAATACATTAAAATATTTTAAAACATTTAAAAATTTCAATTTTTATAACCTAAAGATTGTTTCAAAATTTTAAAAATATGATTTTAAAAATACTTAATGGCATAAATAAAGTGTTATATACATATAAACACCCTCATATATGTATGTTTGGGAACATTAGAAGTTAAAATGATGGAAATAGTTTTCCACGTAGATGGTCAGAGCTTCAGTTCTCTATAAACTTAGAGCAGTGATGAACGTCAACCAGCAATGCCACATGCGTTATTAATAAAACTAACTGTTTAGTTTATGAGTATGCTCCACATTTCCCTTCAGCTGTGTTTTATTATGAACTATTACTCTACGAACCAAACATTAATGAGAGCTACAGTTTGAGATTTTCAGTTTGGGTTGATGGATTTACCCAAGACTAAGGATATGATTTTGTTTGTTTATTGGTTTGGTACACCAAGAAATTAACTATAGGCATAATAGAAAACAGGTTAAGAGCACACATTGTGGGTTCAATTAGAACTAGTTTGAAGTACTAACTCCCCCACTTAGCAGCCATGTGACAATTTTGAAGAGGAAAGTTAATCTCTCAGAGGGGGTTAATAAAACCTTTATCATAGATTTGTGAAAGAATTAAATTTGCTAATATATGGTATCTATCACATGATAAGTACCCAATAAAATACAGTTGTAAATTATTGTGATCTCTATATGAGTCAGGGAAGGCTAGTTGCTTTAACAAACATCTCAGAGGTTTAACAAGAAAAAAAATATTTATCTCTTACTTTACAGTCTAATGAAAGTCAGAAGGGAGGCTTTGCTCTGTTCAGTCATTCAGGAACCTAGACTCTACTCATTGCACACCTTTGTCATTTTCTGATGTCTCGGATTCTTTGTAGTTAGCTGTCACACAAAAGCAAAAATGCATAACATGTGGAAGGTATATCCCCTCTTAATAACTCTGGTAAGTGTTAACACATAATTTCAGCCCATGGTCCATTGACGAGAACCAATCACAAAGCTCCATGTAGTTACAAGGGCCCTGAGAAATGAGGTCTAGTGGTAAATCCCGGATGAAGAGAAAGAATGGATATTATCGAGCATTTGTGGTCTTTGTTACAATCTGCCTTTCTGGTCTCCAAATATGTAACTCCTTTCTTTGCAGAGAGAGGTCATCCAGCCGTCCTTAAAACAGACAACTCCAAATCCCACTAGGTTGCTACACCAGTCGGAAGTACAGGATTGTTGAGAGACAGTTCTCCATGAGTTTCTCATGTTGCTGCACATCGTGTTTCAGCCTTTGTTCCAAACTGTTATGGATGTTTGTAGAGCACACAAGTTGGGAAGATAGAAACAGTGTCTCCCTCCAGGGCAGAAGTCAGAATTGTTTGCTGTCCAGAAGAAAATACAGGTAAATTATTATTATTTTTTTTTACAAAATCTTGGCTAATATTTATTTCTGGGTAACCTTTGGGCTATTGATAGTTTTCTTTCTCTTGTACTGGATAAAGCAAATAGGTGTTCATTTTATAAATATTATTTTGCACCATACCTACATATTTACTCACTTTTATGTAGGCATATTATCTAATTTTTTAAATATAAAAAATGAAACAACTGGGAAAGACATGTATATTTCTCCACAAATGCCTATCAATATACTGCACTATTATCTATTAGTTAAATGGAGAAAATCCACATGTCCCTTCAATAAATGCAGAAAAATCTGTTGATAAAATTCAGCCTTCATCCATGATAAAATAAAGCCTTTTTGTGAACTAGGATTAAAAAGGATAATTCCTAAACCTATTAAGGTTATTGATCAAATACCTCCAGCAAACATTATACTTCAATAGTGAAATTTTTAAAGCCTTTCCTTTAAATTCAAGAACTGAGTGAGAGAAAGACATTGCCAATCACTGCTCAAATAAATATCATACTAAAGGATCTAGTTAAGGAAATACAGTTAATAGATAGAAGAAGAGTTTAAGTAAATTATACTAGCAAAACAGAAGTATAATTTTAAAAAGGAATTTATTTCACAATAATAGGTTAAAATAAAAATGTGTGCCTAGAGTTAAATTTAACAATAATGTTTGTGAATTCGTGGAGAAAATAATAGAATTTTAATGAAAGACATTAAAGAGATACAAATAAATTGAGAGATAAACTATTAAGTTGAACTATATGATACTGCTGTTTTGGCAGGTCAAAAATGGTCAGATATCAGCAATTTCGTATGGTTCAACTTAATATATCCATGAAGAAGACACAATGTTATGAATCTGACATTTCTCCCAATATTCATCTATATACACATTTCTTTTCCAATCAAAACCTAACATAAGGTAATTCTAAAGTCTGTAAAGTTTCAAGAAAATATTTTTCTTAGACTATAAAAGGACATTATTTGACCTTACCAAAATTATTATAAAATTATAATAATAACTAAACAGTAGCATTGGTATATGGGTAGTCAAACAGCCAATGGTAGGATACTAAGATCCCAGAAGCAGACTCCCCGGTATTGCCAATCTTGGTTTCAATCTAAATTGCCTCTGAAGATCAGCTGGAGGAAGAATGGACTGTTCAGTGAAGGATGGTTGCACAACTGGGTATCTATTTGGCAAAAGATCGGTTTGGATCCCACGTTAGACTGTACGCAAAAATCAAATCCAGACAACAAAAATCTGAAAAACAGAACTTTAAAGCTCTTAGAAGTAAATATAGGAGACGATGTCACGAAATTAAGGTAAGAACTTATTAAACAAGATATTAGAAGTACAACTCATGAAAAAAGAAATTTACACACTTAAAGCCTTCATTCATCAAAGAGACCATTTTAAAATTAAAATTAAAAGTCACAAATTTTTAACATATAAAACTGGTAAAGGCATTGTATCAGAATAAATAATTTACTCTTACAAATGAGGGGGGGAAATTAACCAAATTAAAACTTGGGCAAAAATCAGGGTCATGCATTTTAAATGAGAGAGGCACACATAACATATAACAATACAAAAACGTGATGAAATTTATGGAAAAATTTGTGGGAAATACAAATCAAAACAATACTAAATTACAATTTCACATGAATCAGATTGACAGAACTTTAAACATTTTGCCTATTTTAGGGGTTATTTTTGGATGTGGTGCATTGAGAACTATCACACAGAGCTGGCAGGAATATAAATTGGGAAACATTGTAAATAAATCTAAATTCAACCAGTGAAGTTGATGATGTGGGTCTTATGGCCCAGCAAGTTCATTCCTAGGCATATACCCTAGAGAAATTCTGCCCCAGATGCCCAAGGAGTCATATAAAAGAATATTCATAGCAGCATTATTTGTAATGTCCAAAAAACTAGGAACAATCCAAATGTTCATCGCCAATCACACTTTTCACATAAAGTTCAAAAACACGCAAAACTAAATAATATATACTTTAAGGATACATACATGTGAAAGAATTCTTTAAAAAAGCAGTTGTATGATAAATACAAAAGTGGGGATCATGGTTATCACAGAGAAGAGGAGTAATGGACCAGGGTCAGGGAGGAGTACACAGAGTGTTTCCTTAGTATTGATAATTCAATTACTTGGATTATATTATTATCTATACCTTATAAAGGTATTAAAACATTCCCATGTATTAATGAAATGTTTCACAATATATTCTAAGAGAGAGAATGAATTATTTCCCAGAAGCCCAAAGTGGGTTAGGAGACAATAGTTTCAAGTCACTTTAAATCAATTCCACTTTCTTGGATCTCATAAATCCAGCTGTCTTTAAGCATGATTTAAAATCCAGGCCAGCCCCATCCCTGACATGGCACACAGAAACACTCATATGTCTTTTGTTCTACAACTGTTTCACTTATAAGACACTTAAAGTATAATCTTAAAGTAATTTTGTCCCCCTTTGTCTTTTTAAAATTAACTCAATGAGTTACACAATATCTGAGATTTGCTTCAGTAAATCCAAAGCTGGCAGTATAGATGAAACAAGCTGAGCATAAGCTGATGACTGTTCTAATTGGTGATAGGCACATGTGAGTTCATTGTACTATGATCTCTACTTTTCTATATGTTTGAAATTTTCTGTAATAAAAAGTTTAAAAAATTAATTCAGTGGTCAAAATTTTTCCTTGAGTGTACATGAAAACTAAGTCCGTTGACTTTTCTGACTACTCATAGGTAATAAAAATCATATGGCTGCTTTAAATCAGGAAATAATGTCTCAATTCAAAAATTCTGATTGCAAGACCTATATGATAAAACTCTTATATTATAAACTTAAATCTAGTTATGATATTCTGCAGGCAAGGGCCAGAAAATAGAGTAGGGTGGTATTGTGGTTCATTTTTCTTTTCCTATTTATTTGTCCATTTGCAAAAAGAGGATTTTTATCTCCCTCAGGTTTAGTTTAGAGAGGAGAGTGAAAGGGAACAGAAAAATTCTTACTTGACTGCTGCTGTTTTTCGATGGCTTTATAGTCTCTGGGTATTGCTGGTATTTAAAGCCTACTCTTGTAGGGCACTTTTGTATGGATTTTTCAGAGGTCCCACTGGGAATATCCACCACATTGCTCATGAAGCATTTTCCTCTCACTTTCACTCCTCTCCTCATCTTGTTTTTTGCTGGTCCACTATACTCTACAGAGACACCTTCAGATTAAAATACTAACAGGCCAACCCTCACCCCTTTGTAGCCCACCACTCATTCTGGGAAGCATTCATGTATTTTTTTCTCCAATGAACTCTGGAAATGCATACACCTCTTGTTCAACTCATCTATCAGCTGCTGGCTAGATCATATATATAACCCTTGTATTTTTCAGATAGAAGCCAGACAGAAACCCACCATTCAACATTGTAGGTCACGTTATTAAACTTTCTCAGAAGTTATGTTGAAAAGTCTCCTCACCAGGTTTGAACAATTTCCACTCTTACTCTACAGGTCTCAATTGCTGTCTCCAAAGAAATCCTCTTTATAAATCTCCCTTTCTTCAACTCAATAACATGAATGATGGCTTTTGATTTGCAAAACCCAGTTTTGATTTTTTATTTTGAAAATGTCCCTCCCAGGGAGACCCCACACTGATATCTAATCTCTTTCAATTTACTGTTCTGTAATGAAGAGACATGTAAAATATATCTAATGTGCAGATAATACATTAATATATTTTAATTGTTATGTAAAGTATAACTTGCTTCATAACTAAATTACCAATCAAACTTCATTTTTCACCATTTGTTGTTTTGTCCTTAACCTTTCAAACTTAACTGTTTAAAATAGCAAATTACCTTCAATGGCAACTGTTGACTAATTAGTTTCACACACATTATTTGATTAGTCTATACTATTAATAGATAGTCTGTATTTCTCAAACATTCTCAAAATCAAATTTTTAGCTCAATTACACAATAAAAATCCAAATGTGTGGTGATATAGCAAACAAGGCTAATAAAAATGAGACCTTGCAAATGAGCCAAGGTAGTTTAATGAAATGTGTTCCTCCTGGAATTTGGAGCACATAGTACGTGGAATGCCATGTGACAGAGGTTCTGTGGAGGAAAACCCAACAGTAATAGATGATACCTCTCCTTTTTTGTCAGTAAGGTTTTTTCCAAAGGTGTTTGTACTCTAGTAAGTTGTAGACCATATGGTATTTACACTACCAAAGCTAGTTAAGTTACCTTTATTGCTCTGCTGTGAGCAAGACTAAGCACTTCCTCCGAGTCTTTTCCAAATATAAGTTCAGACAAAACTTAGACATTTTTGAAAACTGAGGTAACAGAACTCTATATTGAGTAGATTGTTAGGCAAAGAAAAAAGTCCCACCCTGATTTCCTCTTATCTAATCAACTGTTCCACAAACCTGTCTATATCTTTGAATTTTATAGCATTTAAGAGAATAGATTAAAATAGAAAAAAAAGAAGAAGACAAAAGTAATAGAAAAATAATTTTAAAAAGCAGAAGTGACAGCAGTACAGCCAAGAAAAGCATGAAAAGAAAAATGCTCAATTTATTGATAAAAATCTTTAGAAGTACCAAGGTCAAAACAAGTAAAACATAAGTGTGTTTCTACCCTCCCTTCCTCTTCATACGGCTCCCAACTCACAGGCCTGAGACATTGCTTCTAGATGAACAACATCACGAGACACTCACATGTCAGATTACCCAGTGATTTATGCTGTTCTTTCAAACAGTGATAATTGTGCAATTGTGCTTTTTAAGACAGCGGACTGTATATTCAATTTTGTTCTGATCTAAAATGCACTGTCCAAAAACACCTCACATTGCAGACTTTCTGAACATGGAAACTTATTATACAGTGAGATCCCAGTCCAATTAACATTGAAAAGCGATATCATTTTAATCAACATTTTCCATCTGTCTATCAAAGGCATGTGGCTCTGTGTTTGTGTGTGTGTGTGTGTGTGTGTGTGTGTGTGTGTGTGTGTGTGTGTATGTATGTGTATGTCTATGTGGTTGGCATCATCTCACTGCATTGCTTAAATAGCATGAAAAAAGCTAAATCATATACATTTCAAAAGTACATTTAGCTCAAGAATAAAAGTAATTAAATATTATTATGTCATAAAGTTAGAATATCTCTGGAAATCCTAGTCATGTGACCATAATTCATAGGTATAACTCTGGGAAAAAGGAACAAATTACATAATTAGATAAAAGCCAATACACCCTAAAGCACAGAAACACCATGACGTGCTATAATCAGGGTCAGGTTGGGAGAGGGGTTAGCAGGAGGAGTCATGAGGCAAAACAAGTGCTAAATATATTCATAGGCTGATCAAAATAAAATATTTTTGTATTAATTAAATTCCGCTTGATAATAAAATATATTATAGAAACTTTACCCCTATCTGGGTAAACCAAATAATAGAAAGAACATCTGCTGGATAGAAAAAAAGGTTATTTTGAATTTCTGTTTTTGTGGATTCTAAAAGTTCAAAAGATCTACCCCAAATTGTGCAAAACAATAGATAAGAATAAAGTATCAAGTAAGATGCTATGAGAAAGATTAATATATGAGAGATTCAAGTATTTATGTGATCAGATTGTTCTGAAATCTGAACCTATGTTGGGACTGGAGCACAGGGTCTAGTTGTCAAGGTTAAATTAGATGAAATAACTTTAGTAATATAGTTCAGGTGATCCAAATGGCTTGGCAGGTAGTAACAGTGTTAATAAATGGACTTTAAATTTCCCAGTCCTTAAATTCCCTGGAATAAAAGAAAAGGGAGACAGTAAGAGCTTGAGTGAGACCATTAAAATTCATTTCTGCACTTAATCTGGTGATGAACTCAGGGGAAAATAACCTCTGAATCTATGTTCTTTAAGTCAAGCTATAATTTAATGTAACCTGCTCAATAACTTTGAGGTTTCTGGCTTTCAAACTTTTTTGACCACAAACCAAAATAATATATATTTTCAGAATCCTGTCCATATGCATGAGCACACTAATATTGAAAAAAGGTTTCATGAAGTGACGCTTGCTGTGATACAGAGTGTGACTCAACTTTTGATATGTGGACACTGACAGCCTTCATACCCCAACATTCTCCCTTTTTTTCTTACTCCACATCCCTCCTTTTGAGCTAAGAGAGGTGTGGGATTTCAAATCACCCAAGGCCCAGTCTGCCTATGGGAATTTTTGCCACATCTCCCCTCCTTAACCACTATAAAAACCCGATGCCACTCCCCTTTCATGACTCTCTCAAGTCATTTTTTAGCCTGCTTGGAACTTCTCTACTCTCCCCAGAAAGCCTATTATGTGTGTAATGTATTTTTTCATACTTTCCTGTTGCATGTGTGGCATCATCAGTCACCACATCTGAACCCAATTTGGGGGCTGTTCCACGTCTTTAGAGTGACCACAGCACTTACCTAACGACGTGTAATGAATTTTCATATTTTCTATTCCATTCCATGGTATTTCATTTACAATAATACTGATCATAACCTTCTACAGTGATTTTATAACCCATTAATTGTAGACTTCATTTGAAAATTCTAGTTCAAGATAAGGAAAGCATAAAAATTCTGACACTAAATGATTTTTAGGTCTTCTGATTTTTAACATATTATATACTTGGATAACAATAACAATAAGACCTGGCATTCCAAACATATTCCGAGGATGGCATATCTAAGCATAGCAAGACTCCAGCTTTCCCCACCTCACTGTTACTCCAGCCATACTATACCTGTCATGAAGGTGACAGAGCCGTGCTTCTCAGATGTTCATGATCACCTGATGACCTTATTAAAATGCAAATTTTCAAACAGTAATCTTGGGTAGGAGCAAAAGTTCTGCATGTCTAACAATTGTCCAGCTAGTGTCCATATTGCTTGTCCATGGAGCATACTTTGAGTAGAAGGTTAGAGAAGATTGCTATGGAAATCTCCCTCCGACTGTGTGTTGTCCCTATGCCTGTGCCTCCTCTGTGCTCTAGTGCTGAGTAGCTTTGTCCCAATCTCTTCATTTCTGATATGTAGACACTTGCGTTGTCATTTCCCTTATTTCTCTGTCTGTGCTTCCTTTATAGTATCTGAATAATTTAACAGTAAGTTGTACACATGATGCCCTTTTACCACTAAACACTTCAGCATATAGTTCCTAAGAATCACAAGTCTCCTATATAATCGAATTCAGGAAATTGACATTAAAACAACACTGTTATCTAATTTACATTCCTTATTCAAATTCTAATTGTCCCACTAATGTTCTTTATGGCAAAAGAAACAAATTTCTGGTCCAGGATCCAAGCCAGAATCCCATGTTGCATTTAGTTGTCATTCCTCATTAGTCTTCTTTAATCTGGAACAGTTCTTTACTCTTTCCTTCTCTATCATGTCCTTGACATTTTGGAAGAGTGCAAGCTCTTTATTTATAGAAGTTTGTCTGAAGTATCTTCATAATTCAATTCAAGTTACACATTTTTGGCAGGAACACCAGAAAAGAGATGTTGTACTTTTGGTTAATTGTTCAGCAGGAGGCAAATGGTACCTATTTATCCCATTACCGGTAAAGTTAGCTGTGATCACCTGGTTACAGTGGTACCTGCCAGGTTTCTACACGGCAGAGATGCTGTTATTGCACTTGTAATTAATAAGTATTTTAGGGAAGGTACTGAGGATATGCTGTTTCTTATAATCCTCTCAGTTTAGTAACTATTGATATCTCTTGTCTAAACAATTTTTATTGTGTTGCTTGCCTAATGGTAATTTTCTAACTTCATGTTTCATTCTGCCTAGGTTGATATTTTTACTTTTAATAGCATTTCAAGATGACAGTGCAAGGAAGTTGAAAACTGTCTTGAATTTTTCACTTTCATCAATTATCATACATCTAATCATGTAGTAACCACTTGAGGAATGTATAGAACCTAAAGAAGGTAAGTACTACCATTACTATGAAATCAATGTTATATGGAAAATTTTAAATAGCTTTTGTGAAGTCATAGGGCAAAAGTACTTAAAAACAACAATAGCAATAAAAAACAAACTAAATTAAAACAGTCTATGCATGGAGTGATTTCACACCATCAGCCACCTGAGAAAACCTGACACTTTGTTGAAGAATCAGCTAGAGACTTGGGATCTATGAAATGGGTCATAATCAAGGGGTTCAAGAGCCTGAATCCTTTTATCCAATTATATCCTGCACACAGAATAGTCATCCTTGTCTAAGGTGGGAAGGTCATTAGATGTGCCCAGAGCAATATTTCCCTCTTAGACACTAAACTAAGTGAGAATTGATTTTACCAAATGTGTGCAATTATTTGTGAAATGCTCAAATCTTCATATCACTGCCCCTGAAGTTTTTCAAAGATTACAAATCATATCCAGCTCCTTGTTGGATAAGAAATTGGTTTAACTTAGAAGTAAGAAAATCTCCCTAACAGACACCCCCAAACAGCCATTGCCAATGGGGATATCACTTAAAAGTTACTAGAATGGATGTTCTCTCCTCATGATTACTATCATATGTTTTATTGATTTAAAAGGCATCCTCAGAAATAAAGAAGAAAAAAAATCCTCAGTCTTTCTTCCAGCCGCTCATGTAAAATGCCCACAGAGCTGTAACATCTGCTTGGCAGTATTAGCATAATACATTGGAAAATCGAGTTATCAGAGGCATTTCAGTCCACAGTTGCATTGTTTTGCTTGATAATGGCCCATAGCTAATGTAATATTTCATCTCTTAAAAAGCGAAGCTCAGGTTATCTGATTAAGTTTGGCACTAAGAAGAATAATGACCTGAATTTTCTGAAGACGTGAGTGATATATTTGTGCCTAGACAGAAACCGCCAAAAGATTATGTACTTATTAAGCAAAGCTGTACTAGATGAGAAACTCTATTTTTACTGTATATAAAAAGAGTTTAGAGATCGGGAATATCAACTTATGGATGATGATCCCAGATCCCTACTAGACAGAGGACCAGAAATGAGTACTATTTTGATGTATGTTAGAGTGAACACAATGATATATTTCAGGAGAAATTGATGTGAAGATATATATGATATTTCAATGTTAAAACTCAAGCACATCCACATAAACATTCTAAGAAACAGATTGCCCCCTTGTGTGAAAGGTAAGCAAGTCCACACATTTCAGTACCTGCTGAGGGCATTGCTGCAGGGTAGTAATTCGTTCATGGTGATGATACAGACTTAGGAACAAAAGGTAAAACAACACTTTCTATTTTCTGTTCAAGAAGATAAAGGAATTTATGGTATATCTAGAAGGATTTCCTTCAAACTATGTTTTAAAAATTAAAAGAGAATTTTCTGCTCAAAAGGTAAGCTAGAAACTGGAAACAATCATTTTGTCCGAAAAAGAGAATGATTAATTATAACGTTTTTTAAAAAAGAGTGAAAAGAATTGCAGCAAGATATCAAAAATAAAAAGGTTGTTTATGTATCTTTCTTCTTTATCTTTCATTCTTTTTATTTTTTTCTATATTTTTCTCAATTTCTGTTATCACCTGACTAGAAATATTATCCATAACTCTCACCTTTGACAATTTGGAAAGTTGATTTATTAGAAATGGGATATAACATAGTAGATAAAACAGTCATTCCACCTTAACTTCCTGAAAACCCTTCAGTGAAAACAGCTGCCATACTTCTTCTATGGAATTGCAGCATATTCCTTTGCTGAAATGATAAAATATTGTAAAATAACTGTGAGTAGGTACATTTTAAAATCCACGTAGCTAAAGATGTTAAACATAAATAAATTAAATAAAATCCACACAGCATTTATGTATTAAACATTAATTATAAATATACCTGATCATGTGCAATTAACTATGAAAACTATTTTTTAAAATATATGTGATTATGTTTCATTTACTATGAAAACTATATGGAAATTGAGGTAAAACTGAGGTCTGTAATTCTGATTTTTTAACATCTCCTTACACCAACTCCTGCCAACAGAAAAACAAAACAAATTGACCAAAAGCCTCATTGTTTAATCACTAATAAATAAGCAAATAAGCAATAGATAAGTAAACAAGTAAACAAACAAATAGATAGTGAAACTAGAGATGGAAAAGGCACAGAGCTACAGAGAGGTAGGTTGGCCAGGCAGGAGCCCCCCAACCAGCCAGTATCAAGGCCAGGCCCTTGAGTACAAGGGGCAGCTCTCCCGGCTGAAGGACAAAGATTCTGAGTTCCACAAGGTCCTGCAGGAGAGTGACCAGAGCCTGCTGAGCTTTAGCCACTTGGACAGCTCTAAGGGTAAAGAGGAGCAGTTCCACTCCTTGCCAGACCTGTAGGAAGAAGTGAGTGAGGAGGAGGAAGATGAGGAGTATAAGGACAAGGTTCCCAGAGTGAAGAAGGATGCTGCCCCAGTGACCCTCACCAGGGTCAAGAGATGGAAGTAGGCAGCAGGCAAAGCAGCCCCTTACTCCAGAGCTATGCCGCCAAGTTGTACAAGTGTTCCAAGCTGTCCTGGCCACCACCCAAAGAGACCAGGAAGGTACCGAGGCCAGCAAATTCCAGGTTATCGACAGTGCTGTGTTCAGTGCTCTGGTCACCTTCTCCATCAGAGCTCTCTTCGGCTGCCTCCAGAAGTGGTTGTTTGGAAAAGCCCTGAAGGACAGCAGTTGAGTGCTGCAGCCATCCAGCGGTCCATTGGGTGAGGGAGAGTAGTTCCATCTGGACCTCAAGGCTTACCAGAGCTCAGTCATGCAGTTGGTGGCCGTGGTGCCTCATGTTGCCCACATGGACGGTGGTCCTGTGGAGCAGGAGTGAAGAGAGGCTGCGAGTGCTGGCCTTCCTGGTCCTCATAAGAGTCTGCGGCACAACAAGGATGCCTTCCTCATCCAGTCCTCAACAAACGTACATCACGTACTTGAGGAACTGCAAGTTCACCTCTTGGAACGATCTGCCCCTCCTCAGCTTTTTGCAGTGGACCCTAACCAAGCTGCTGGCCCTGGGCCTCAGTGTCGGCTACCAGCGTGCCTTCCTCTACACCCGCCAGCTTGCCATCCACCTGGGCAACACTGTGACCACGTGCAAGAAGAAGACACACCAGTCAGTGTCTGACTGGCCTTTGGTGCACTGCCTCTACCTGTGCTGCCGCGCCCTCAGCACTGCCTACCCCAGGAGGCTCTCCAGCCCTTGATTTAGCCCCTCTCTACCAGTTTCTTAGAACTCTTGGGTTTATGTAATATTTACTCTCTACATCAATGCCAGTTATTTCTTTTGAGTGTGCTTTTTAAAAAAATTAAGCATTTGTAAATTTGTTTTGTTTTAAAATCACAACCTAAGCATTATAGCATATGAAATAATGCATATGGAACAAAAAAGCCACATGGCATTTCGCTTTCTGGGCAGGCAGCTAGCTAGGTTTACTCACTAGCTAAATGTGCCTCTCAAAAATTATTGGGGAAAATGTTAAATCTGCAAATGTGCAATTAGTACTAAGATCAGTGAGGTAATCATTTTTATTTCTTTTCACTGGATAATGAATTGGCTCTAGGCTATTATATTTCTGAGTGCACTGCCTTCTTTTTGAGTCTTGGCCTACGTTTATGAAAACATTTGGTCAATGTACGTCTATAATTTTCCCCAACCTTTCACAGCTAGTAAGTATTCTGAATCAAACTTTCAATTCTCTTATTCAATTTATCACACATGTCAGACTTACTTGAGAAAGCATTTCAACTTTCCTTAAACAGATTGTCTTTATTTCAAACAAGGTTTTACTTATTTAAATGATTATTGTTGATAAAATTTTATATGGAATACAAAAAACTTACTCTTATATAATTATTTTGCATTAAGAACTTTTTAATCCTACTCTACCCAGACTAGTAAAGATGCTGCCTTTCTTTTTTTTTCTTCAAAAAACATCTCAAAAGCAATTAGCTACAAAAGTTGTCCTTGACAATTTGAATGGGATCTTTAAAATGTAAATATTGAATCTTTACACAAATTATCTCTTGAAAAAGGAATAGTTGTAAATCCCATTTTACAAATTAGGGAATTAGGAGAAGAGGGGGTAGGTAATTTGCCAAGCCTCTTTCTATCCATTTGCCATCTAACCAGCCTTTCAGGATACTGTTGGCCACAGGTTTTATTTTTTAAGTTGAACCTGCTGCAAGTCCTGCTTTATTTACAAGTGGCACTACAAAAGCAACATGTGACTAGGAAAAGTTACCAGATGCAAACCACCACTTAGACAGTATCTCAGAATAAAGGAAAAAATAAGATAAGAAGCACATTTAACTTTCACATTATTTAAATAATGGTGCTAAGTATTCATTCCGCATTAATTGGCCTACTTATTAGGAGGTGTTTGAAAACTATTAACATTAAAAGCCCAGGCCATTTTAAATCTTCAATAAAATGTATTATTACATCTAATTTAGATATTTAAATGCTCATGCATTAGTGATCTTTTGCACCTTAAAAATCAATCCCACCTTTAAAAAACCTGATTTCATGGTATGAATCTAAATGTCAAATTCCTATACTTAATTTCATTTATCCTTTCAAAGACAAAGGAGATGTTGCGGGGGTGGGGGGGAAAACACTGACTAGAAGTCAGGACACTTGACTTTTTGTTTTGAACCTACTTCTAACTACAGTGTAAAAAAAGGTCATAGAATCTCCAATGGTCTTTGTCTTCTTCTCACGTGTAAACAAGTAAACGAGTGCTAAAGAATTTCTAAAATCTCTTTTGTCTAATCCATTATATAAAATTATTGTGCCTGCATAAGTATACATCTTTCTTTATAAACCCTATCCTAAAACATGTACTTAAAAAAATAGAAGCCAATTTCCTTTTTACTTTACAAAAAGATAAACTACAGAGTTCCTTCTTACATCTACCTCTGGTAGGGCCCTTACTTTATTTATAATCTTTGTGATTTAGACAGAGCTTTTTAATATGATAGCTATCCATCAAACTGCACCTGTTATTGCACCTGTTATAATGATAATTCTGCCTGTTTTCTTTTGACAAAGAAGCTACATGGTATGATTGCTAAAATGACATAGAGAGAAATAGAATAAGAATCTCATGTCTTCCTACTATTATTCATGACCTGCTTCATGAATTAAAAGAAATCACTTATGACATTTTCCTGAAGACTACACTTACTGCACCATTTCCTCCACTTGGAATATGCTCCATTTCTCCAAAATGAAATATAGTAACAATCCTGTGAAGGCAAGGAACAGTGGCTAAGGATAATGAATCCCAAAGCAAGATATGTGAGAGTATAGCTGGGAATTGTTCTCTTTCGATTTTGAAGATGGACATTTCTTCACTCGTCTGCAATTATAATGACAGAATCTATTTGGCTTTCGATGAGCGGAGAGGGAGTTATTAGGTGAACATCAGAAAAAGGTTTAAGGTGTAGAAAGTGCTGTTACTCAGGATGGCAAAGCACCAATGTTGACCTGATTATTTTCATGTAGGGAGACTCATTTTGTGATCACCAGTTGCAGGCTATGTTAGCCAGAAAACTGGTTAGAAACACTATAGGACATTTAATACTGATGGATGCCCATCCCCACTCCCCAGACCAAATAAATCAGGAGCACTGGGCTTGGAGTACAGTAGAGTATACTTGAAAATGTCCTCAGGTGATTCTAATGTGCAACTAGGGTTAAGAAGTAATGCCCTAGAGAAGTGGTTTCCAGACTTGGTTGCGTATTAGATGTTCATGGGGAAACAGAAACAATGCCAATTCCATCCAGTGATCCTCATTTGTTGGGTATGGCCAAGGTACCTGAAATTTTGACAGGAATACCAGGTACATGCAGGTGGTTCATGGACCTCAATGGAAAACATTGCCCTGAACATTAGTCCCTAATGCATGCACACTGTGAGGTAAATTTCTGATAACAGAGAATGAAAGAAGGTGTTCATGGCCAGTCTAGTCAGTCAGTTCCTAAATAGGCAAAATCACAGATTTGAATAAAGCCAGGTATAGTGAATTTATCTGTAAAAGAACAAAGAAGAGTCCATTTAAAAATGCAGATTCCTGGAGAAATCAGCCTTTGGAGCATTGGAATCTTTATTTTTATAAGCTTCTTATGCCCTGAAAATATGCCCTGGTCTTGCAGGGATCTCCAGTGCTTCCTCTGAGACTTTTAAATGACTTCTTGAGTAGTTGTAAGGAAGCAACCAAGGTGGCTAGTCTTCCCGTATAGAATAGAAAACAAAGCAAAACAAACAAACAACAACAACAAAACAGGCAATAGGTCTTTTTTGAGATCTCTGTTTTTATAAAGACCTAAATCCTAAAGTGACTTACTTGTCTAGATATACTGGTTACTAGTTATAGACCCACAATAAATGGGTCTGTGCTTGGGAAAATTTGTGACTAGGAGGATCTAAGGATCAGAGAAGGGAGAATAAAATTCTAAAATACTACCAGGCTTCATTGGTCTAAGCCTCCTGCATGTATTTGGTTACTATTCATTTTAAGGTGTTGTATCAAGAATAGGCATCCCTAGGCTATATCACAAGGTCAAGGTCAATACCTCTAAAGTTTAATATATGTGTGAATCACTTGGGCATCTTTTTAAATTGCAGATTCTGATTCAGTATGTCTGGGATGGGGCCTAAGATTCTGCATTTCTAACAAGCTGCCAATTATTTCTGATGCTGCTGATCCATGGACTGCTCTTTGTGTTGCAGGGATCTAGGCAATTTCTGTGTTTCTGACACTAGCCCACATTCTTAACCCTCCTCATTTTCTGATTAATCAGATTATTGAATTCATCTAAAACAAATAGACTGCCAGTTATTTCTCTAGCAAAGATGGATTTGTTTCAGATCATTAGAGAATTGAAACGTGTGGTCGGCTGCCATGGTGAGCCACGTGCAAGTCCTTGCACAGCAAGGCAAGGAGAGTGCTTTTAGAGGGGAAAAGGAAGTTGGGAGGGATGTAGTAAACAAAGAAGCCATGGCTTTTAATAGGGAACAAGAGGAGTCTTCTTCCTGTTGCATTCTGATGTTGTCTCAGGACATGAGAGCTCCCTCTTTTGATTTCCTGACTTTATTTAATTATGGTTTTTGTTTATTAATTTTTTACTGACCATAGAATAAATTCCCCTGAGGGAATATAGATGATTCCCTGACGACTCATCACACCATTCTCTCTTGGGTTGGACTTTAATATTCTTTACCTCTGGGAGCCCCACAGTGTTTCAACATCTTAGTAGTCACTCAAAATAATTTATTTTACAAATGCTGTAACATTTGTGATTTACAGAAACCATGTGAAGTCAGTTCAACTTTATCAGGTTTAAAAAAGAAAAATCAAAGTTCCAGGTAAGTTTCAAAATTTGTCCAAGGAGTTTCCATGGCTCAACTCATAAAACCATAAGGACTCAATTCCAGGACGTCCAATTTCAGGTTCAAAATTATTTTCCCTGAAACCACGGTTTCCTGTGTGAAATATTGGGTGGTCCAAAAGGTTCATTTGGTTTTTTCCATAGGACGGCTCTAGTAGCACTTAGTTGTCTTTAACTTTCTTTGAAACAGTTTTGTTAGATTGTATGTGACAGCTGTCATACTGCATTTAAAAAAGGACATCAAAATTGGTGAATTTTTATGTAGCCATTTTAATATTGAAGATGGAAGGAAAAAAGCAACATTTTCAGCATATGCTTTATTATTTCAAGAAAGGTAAAAACGCAGCTGAAACACACAAAAAGATTTGTGCAGTGTATGGAGAAGATGCTGTGACTGATCAAACGTGTCAAAAGTGGTTTGCGAAATTCCCGTGCTGGAGATTTCTCACTGGACAATGCTCCATGGTCGGGTAGACCTGTTGAAGTTGATAGCGATTAAATCGAAACAATAATTGAGAACAATCAACATTATACCACGCAGAAGATAGCTGACATACTCAAAATATCCAAATCACGCGTTGAAAATCATTTGCACCAGCTTGGTTATATGAATTGATTTGATGTTTGGGTTCCACATAAGTTAAGCGGACAAAACCTTCTTGACCATATTTCCACATGCAATTCTCTACTGAAATGTAATGAAAATGTTCCATTTTTAAAACAAATTGTGACGGGCGATGAAAAGTGGATACTGTACAATAACGTGTAACGGAAGAGATCACGGGGCAAGCGAAATGAACCACCACCAACCACACCGAAGACCGGTCTTCATCCAAAGAAGGTGATGTTGTGTATATGGTGGGATTGGAAGGAAGTCCTCTATTATGAGCTCCTTCTGGAAAACCAAACGATTAATTCCAACAAGTACTGCTCCCAATTAGACCAAGTGAAAGCGGCACTCGACGAAAAACGTCTGGAATTAGGCAACGGAAAACGCATAATCTGATAACGCAAAACCGCATGTTTCTCTGATGACCAGGCAAAAACTGTTACAGCTTGGCTGGGAAGTTCTGATTCATCTGCCGTATTCATCAGACATTGCACCTTTGGATTTCCATTTATTTCGGTCTTTACAAAATTCTCTTAATGGAAAAAATTTCAGTTCCCTGGAAGACTGTAAAAGGCACCTGGAACAGTTCTTTGCTCAAAAAGATAAAAAGTTTTGGGAAGATGGAATTATGAAGTTACCTGAAAAATGGCAGAAGGTAGTGGAATAAAAGGGTGACTACGTTGTTCAATACAGTTCTTGGTAAAAATGAAAAACGTGTCTTTTTATTTTTACTTAAAAAACTGAAGGCACTTTTTGGCCCACCCAATATAATGTTCTAATTCTCCTTACCTATTTGGACAACATATCAGCATTATAAACAAACAAGACTCCCATACATAACTTTATAGATTTGGATATAAAACTCTACATAGATTTTAACTAAACTTTTAACTAAACAATACCAACATGAAGTACTATTAATTTCACATTAGTATAAAAGAGGAATAAAACAGAATTTGAAGTCACCTCGTTTGCCTGAGGCCAGCAGAATGTGGAATACAATTTATGATAAATTCAACTCAGTCATCACCTTCCTTAGTCACACATTTTATAACAGAGAAGGTATAATTGGTTCACAGAGGGATACCTGTAAAGCTCATTCTATGGGTTACACGGAGTGTTCACTTACCTAATGAGCCCCTTTTAGAGGGAGCTGGTTATTATACTCAGTGAGTAATAGTGTCTGTCACAATTTACTATGTAACCCAAAAATTAAAGCAAAACTTAACATTTTTATAAAAAGTAACACCTATAATACAATGTAATATGATCCCTAGGGGCTTCAGAAGAAAATGTGTTTTAAAAATATCAATATAAATTTAAAGAGAAATTATCCTTCACATTTTAATTATTGCTGTATTTCTAAAATCAATGGAATTCCCATCATTAGACAGATGCTTCCCTCTGCAGTCCCTGTGACCTGTGTTGGAGTGTCTACTTCTCCACTAGAGGAAAAAACACACAGAAAGAGGGAATTGAAGGCAGAAGACTAGAATGAGCTCATTAACTCTGTACCAAATTATTATGGGAAAATGAGGCCTCATGTAACCTTTCCACTAGATTTAGGTCTTTTCAATATATCATCAAGCCAGTGATTTGAAGCACAGTTAATGATAATGATAATATGTTTCATTGGTGGTTATTTTTACCCATTCTCGCACTGTCACTCTAGTGGCTCTGAGTGGATGAGATTTCGTATACTGTCTATAGAAAACCTTAATGCCACATTTCTCAGACATTGTTCACATTATTTGAAGTTTATTGGCAAGGACTTCATCCTTTCAGGACAGTGAGGAATTAGCCATGTTCCTTGCCTTGGTGCAGTAACCTCCAAGTACTTTCTTCCGTATGTAGTGGTAATATTATCCTTAGTTATTTTTGTTTTTTCTTTATAGAAGACTTACTAAATTTGAAAACCGGAAACCATGAAAAATTATCTGAGACAACAAAACAAAGAAAGGATACATTACATAGTGTTAGTAGCAGTTTTGGCTGTAGAAAAAAGATTGGAATAATGTGCATCCTCAAAAAGTTGAGAAGGGAAAATATGTGTGATATCTGGAAAACATTTTATACTGTATCTGGTATTATCATCCTTTTTTCCCTTCATCCTTTATTATTTTTGCTTTCATTTTGCTCATTTTACTTTTGTTTTATACTAAGAGTAGTTTCTCTATCATGTGAAAATGAACTTTTAGTTGAAATTTTAAAAAATATATATCATCACAGTTACATTACATTGAATAATTCAAACAAATTGCTTAAGCAAATTTAAGCTGCTTTATTCCCTGAATCATTTAGTCAAGCATAATGAAGTTAACCCAGCAGAAGTGTACTTTACTTATGGTTTAAACACAACTGAGACACATTAACATTATCAAGCCCATGGAAAAAATAATGAATTTTGTTTTGTTATGATACATTTCACTTCCAACTTCCAAGGACAATTACTGTGCACTTTTGTTTATGATGTAGAGTGTTGTCTGTGACACTCGGCCATTTAGAACACTACATTAAATTGAGTATTGTAAATTATTTCCTTTTGTTTAGAAGAAAGAAAGAGACATTGAAAATAAAATGTAGAGCTTTCTAAATAAAATGGGACTTTATGAGTTTGTTTCCTGTGTTCCAAATTTCTACACTTTTCTGCTATTTCATTTTAAAAGAACTCTTCATTTAAAAGAGTCGATTCCATTTTGAAAATGGGTCTCTGGACCCATAAAAAGCAAAAAACATTTTCATTACCCGAACACTGGCTGAAAATGAAATAGCTGTAAAGTATAATTATATGCATGTACTATAAAGCATATTTCTAGTTTGATACTAGTTTCGGGTAAATAAAATTCCCAAGACACATTTGCTTCTGTATTTCGTAGACTTCTTTATATGCTCCCAGCCAATTTTTTCTTTGAAGGATGTTTGTTAGTTTGAATTTAATGCATATAAACAAACTTAATTTCCAATGTCAGTAAATTGTATATCAATATGTATTAACACTACAAGAATTTGAAAACATGACATGGTATAAGAAATAAGTAAATGCCACATTACTGGATGTCTACAAAAGGCTACCTTTCTCCTAACACAATGATGCGTGCATTACAAATAAAAATAATAGTTTGTGCTGAGATAGTTGTCTAATGAATTTCTGAAAATCTCAAATGACCTCAATATGGATCATGCCTCAAATAAAAGGGCGTTTGCTACCAAATTCCTGGTTGAAAATGCATGAAGAATACTAATAAGTTATTATATAGCAAAGGAAGATAGAGGCCTTCCTAGTTTCTTTGAACAATGTAGGCAGCCAGCTTTATCATGCCAGTCCCCAGAGCTATTTGGGGGAAATTTTTCTTTTTCTATAAAATTCCATATGATTCTTATTCTGTGAATACCAGCCAGGTCTAGATATGCAATTGCTAAAATGATTGCAGTGTCGGGCTTCTTTTTTTCTTTCAGGTGACACCAATCTCAGTTTTCTTGGGCAAAGAGATATAGACTAGATATAGCCTCTCTCAACTTGCTAAAATACTATAAAACAAATATCATAAAAAATCCAGTACAAAAGAATAGATATTGTATTGAATATTGGAGGACTTTGCATTAAGGCATATGGATCTGGAATAAGAAAATAATCTTCAAAATACAACTATAATTTTTTTCTTGTTGTACCCATTTCCACATTAAAAAAACCCCAGATTTTCAGGAAAAAAAATCAAAGTGAACACTGCTCCTCCTCCTTTGTCTTTCTTCCTCCTCTGACTCACAGAACAAAGATATCTAACAACAAACCAAACAGGGGAACTCTTTCAATAATGTGTGGAAACTGATTCTGGGGGCAGCTAGAGCACATGTTCCAAAGACATTTTTATCATCCAAGGTTTGAACCATATGAAATTGCCAATATCTGAATGCTTTTTGCCAAAATGACAGAATAACTCACTTTAATCTATTATGGCCTTTCAGAGGCACCAATTCCCAAAAACCACAGGATATGAAAGACGAGGAAGTGCTTAGAACTATTTCACCCAAAGTGAGGTAATGCCCTTGAGTTTTGTTGGGAGTAGGCGTTTTTTGTTTTTTGTTTTTTTAAGAAATTTTATCTTTCTGGACAAAAGAAATTCATAAGGTCAGAAATACACAAGAATAAATATGAAAAATAACTAAAAATCCTGTTCATTTTTAAGGAAAAATTACAAAGTCGGCAAACCATTTATCTAACCTAATCAATCAAAAAGTGAGAGGCCCAAAATACACATGGTTGGTATAAATTTTTAAATATAAGAAATTAATTAAGACACTACTTCGCAGACGTGTCTGAAGTGAAATTGAAAATTGTATATATAATGGATAATTTCAAAGGAAGATATGCTGTTAGTCAAAATCTACCCCACTAGAAATAGAAAGTTCAAATAGACCATCTCCCACTGAAGAAAATTTTTTAATGAACCACCTACAAAAAAATCATCAGGCCCAAGTAGATTCAAAAGGAAATTCTCATTATTGCAATGCTACACAAGTTGTTCCAGAGAATAGAAAGTGAAGGGAAATTTAGAAACTCTTTATTTTTAATGAGTAAAATAAAATGAGATTATGATAGCACACACACAAAAAGAAATTAATAGGCCAATATCATTTATAAATATTGATTTTAAAAATTATATATACTATCACAGCAAGAAAACAATACACTATGATAATGTGAAATTTATTTCAGGAATTAAAGTTTTTAATAGGTAATCCATTCATACAGTACATCAGAAATCAAGAATTAAGTATGCAGAAACAAACAGCAACAATAATATACATATTATATATTATATATGTATATATATATGAATATTATATATGTATAATATATATACATATATAACAACTATATATATATAATTATAGCAAAACTATCACAGTATCACCAAAGAAGATGAAATATTTTGAACAACTTTAATAAGAATTCATCAAACCTGTGAAAGGAAAATTTTTAGGCATTCATGAAAGGCACAAAAGTAGACTTGAACAAATGGAAAAATATCCCTTCATTCTTGGATAAGATGAATCTGTATCATAAAAAGGTCAGTTCTCCCCAGTTTATCTTGTACATTTTATACAATCTCAATAGAAATAGCACTTTTTGAAAAAGGCAGACAAATTGATGCTAAAGTTCATATAGAAAGAAAAACAGACAAGGATATCTGGGAAAAAAATGGAAAAATAAAAGCTATGCAGAGGGACAGGGGAGGACTAGTCCTGTCAAATATTAAGACATTTGAAACCTCTGTAAATAATACAGTATTGTACTGATACATGAATAGAGAGGGCAGTGAAAAGGAATCCATAGAGTGACATACATATATATATATATATATGCAAATTTAGTAAATGATAAGCCATTTCAAATCACAGTGGAAAAGATGAGTGTTTTAATAAGTGGTACTGAGGCAACAGAATAGCCACTTGGAAAAGGGAGCAAATTAAATTCCCTATCACAACGTATCCAAAAATATGCTCCAAATAGGTCACAGATCTAAATGTAACAAATGAAACCATACAAGTCCTGAAGAAAATATAGGTGAATTCTTCTATAACCTGGCACTGAGAAAGGTTTCTAACTATGACCTAAAATCCAGATGGACAAACAAATATTTGGCTAAATTGAGATAATAAAAAATAACTTTGCATTGGAAAGAAAAATAATTACAGACTAAGAGACAAACTTGCAAAAGTATTATATAACTTCACAAAAAAATATTTACAACATATCATAGGAATAGGATACTATGCACAATACACATTTTTTTAATTTAAGGGAAAAGTACAAAAATCCTATAGAAAAATGAGCAAATGAAAGTACCATAATTTTAAGAAAAAGATATTAACGCCGTCCTTAAACATATGAAAGTATATTCACCTTCACTCATAATAAGAGAAATACAAATTAAAACCAAACTGAAACTTCAGTGCTTTCCCACCAAGATTAACAGGAAACAGAAACAAAATAAAAAAAACAAACTTGAAAATATCTTCTTCTGGTGAGCCTGTCACACATTGCTGGTGGGAGTGTAACATGGCATAACTTATATGGAGGAGAATTTGAAAATATCTCTTGATCCATCAATTTCTTTCACAGGGATTTCTCTAAAGATTCAGCCCTATCATAAGAAAATACAATTGCACAAGATAATTCATTGAAGCATTATTTACATTGGAAGAATATTGGAAATGACCTAAAAGCCCATACTTGGGATACTGGTTGAATATCCTAAGGTACAATGGAGTCCTAGGCAGTTATTTTTAAGAATGAGGAAGATCTCTATGATCTGACGCAGAGAGATTTCCAGGTTATACTGTTAATTTTTTTAAGTGCAATACTGATTTCATATCATGCTAACTTTTGAGTACGAAATAAAAGGGGGAAATAAGAAAATGTCCATCTATCTACTCATCTATTGTGAAAAAGAAATACAAGAGATAAACTGGAAAATGAAGTGAGTTAGTGTCAAAAGTGGTGTGAATGTGGACTGGTTGGTGGGTGGAGTAGCTCTTTTTGTAGCGTACATTTTGTAGTTTTGATGTTGGGAACCACAGTACATTCTACATACTAAAAAACTATAAGCAAAACAACAAAATGAGGAAATAACCAAAAAAATCCAGAATAGAATGCAAACAGAAATAAATGAACCTAAACAAATTCCAAATTGATAGTTTAACTTTAGTAAAAGGAGAGAAAAGAGTACTAGCTCAAGTAACTTTTGAACTCACTGTTTTGAGTCCATATACTCAATCTAAAGATGGGGAACAATATAAACATACATTGAACTCTAATTAGAGCTTTTTTCCTCAATGGTATGGGTTAGCAATTCTGAAAATACATTTTGTGTATCGCTGGCAGAAATAAATGATAAATATATTGAGATTGGTGGGATCCAGTTTCCTCACTACCAGATAAGAGAGTTACTAATATGGTTAGAGGATGTGCTGGATGAACTTTGGGTTGTTAAATTGGAATTGGAGAGATCAGCATTAGCTCACCGTTTATGGTTTTAAGAGAGATAGGTGATAGATAATGAATAGATGTGTATATCTTTTAGCTCTGTCTTCTAATCAGTCTAGAAACAAAAATACCACGGTAGCATTGAGCACAGAAATTCTCAGATCTGTTTCTAAAAGGAACCGGGGCCCTTTGAAAAAATCGGTGATTCCAGAATCAATACAGGACAGTACAAACCATTAGAGGTAACCAGAGAAGAACAACAGTCACTTAAATACACTAAGTTGTCAAATAATGAATAAACAAACAAACAAACAATAAAGCAGTCACCATAGGAGAATATTTGAATTCGTAACTTAGGAAAGTATACAACACTTATCCTAAAATAAATATTTTTTCTTTTTTTTAATAAAAGGCCATCTACAAGAGAAAAAAGAACAACAAAAACGTTTGGCTTGTGATTTCTCCTTAACAACAATACAAAGAGATAATGTAACAACACCTACAGTATTTTGAATATAAGGTATGGTGCTCCAAAAGTAAGTCATCTTTCAGTTATTATGGAAAGAGAAAGAAATTCTTATCAAATTCACCTGTTCTATTAAGTCATTCACCTGTTCTATTATGGACATCATAATAACCATATTTATGGCTAAAAGGAAGTGTCATTTGGCTATATCACTTTGGTTGTATCGACCCACCATTATTTGGCTTACTTGAGTAGTTTACACACTGCATAATAACTCACAATATGTTAAAAGTTAAGGGAAAGTAAAACCCTGTGAAAACAATGGCAGTGTTTTATTAAAAATAAGTACTAAGTTATATATTGAAAAAAAAAACTGTTTCATCTAGATTTTTTCCTTACTTCCAATTAATACACCTCCACCTTCTAAAAGATTATATTATTCTCTTTCTGGAGGACAAGGATAGCAATTCTGAACAGGTCACTTAATAAAGGTGCTTCTGTCAATTCAATAAAATAAAAAAAAATAGAAAAAAAGGAAAGATGGCAGTCAGTAAAAATATATGTGGCAGGTGCAGGTATAATTTCCTTAAAATATGATATAAAATTTCTTATTACATAAATTTTAAATAATTTAAAACTTTAAAAATCAATAAAATCCCTCTATTATTTCAGTAAAATATAATGTAGAAATAAATGGTGTGAAAAATAAGGAAATAAATGATGTAAAGAACAGGTGATCATCTACCCAGAGAAAAAAGGTAATCATTTAGCCAATTGTGAGAAAGTTGCTGAATTCAAGAAGAACATCAGATCTCTAAAGCTTCCTACTCACCAAACATAATCAATAGAAAATATAATTTAAAATCTCACAGCAACAAAAATATATAGTACATAGTTATGAAGTAAAGAGTAAACATTCAGCACTGTAATGGGAAAAAAATACAAAAATATAAGCATGTATAAGACCCAAATAAATGTAGAAATATAGCATGTTCATGAATGGGGATACTTAATGTTATAAGTATCCCCAAATTAATCTCTGTGTTCAGTGTTTCCCTGTAACCCCAAGTTTTAATTTAAGGATGGTAACAAAGGGAAGATAAAATTCATATAGAAAAGTGTATGCAAAAATAGCAAACCTTTTTGAAAGAGAAAAATCATAGAACAAATGTAATATGAAACTTTAATAATTGAAATGCCATGGTATTTGTGTGTATTAGATAAATAGATCATATATGCATGTATAGAAATGTATTACATTAGAAGTGTTCTGCTTAGAAAGAACAGACTATTCAGTAAATTATATTGAGACATTTTGCTATGTATTTGCCAGGTAGATACAGTTTCTAAATACAAGAGAAACACTATAAAGTATTAGAGGAAAATATAAAATAATACCTGTAAGACACAGGGTAGGAGAATTTTTTAAAAAGTAAGATTTAAAAAGCAAAGCTCTAAGAATCTAGCTACATCAACATTTCAGACAAATCCTGTGTATGAAAAACCACCATAACCAAAGTAAAAAGATTAGCTATAGACTTAGTAGAAAACAAACTTGAATCCAAAATTTATTTATTTATAGCTAAGTTAAATATAAGCAAACAAATAAAAAATTGCTGAGGAATAAAAACAAATAAGTTGCCTATAAAAATTGCAAATATACATATGAAAAAGTTGCTCAATCCAACTAGGTGACATGAGCATGCAAATTAAAATATCTATGAAATGATATCTCTAACCCATTATGTTGGCAAAAATCAAAAAGCTTAAGAATATAAACCATAGGTAAGTATGTAGAGAAGGATACAGCCGTACAGTGCTGGTGGCTGTGGAACTTCATGCAGTCACTTTGAAGGGCAGTCTGGCAATATTTAAACATTTTAAATATACATATTGCATGACAACAATTCCTTTTAATTTTTCCTACACCAGAGAAACACTCATATATACACCGAATGAAGCATGTACAGGACACTAATTTTAAACAACCCAAATTACTATCAGAAGAGAAAAGCCTAACTAAAATGTATTTTGTACAATGGAATAATATGCAGCAGTTAAAAGCAAGAGGAGGTAGATCTACATGTATCTACATAAATAAAACTTCAAGATATTGTTACAAACAAAAAGCAGGTTGAAGGACATTTCATAAAGAATAATAATGCTTATGAAAAACAAAAACACACACAAATCTTATGTTTTTGTTTTGTTTTGGCTGCACCACATGGTATGTGGAATATTTGTTCCCTGACCAGAGATCGAACCTGTGCCCCCGGCACTGGAAGGGCAGAGTCTCTTTTTTTTTTTTTTTTTTTTGTGGTACGCGGGCCTGTCACTGTCGTGGCCTCTCCCGTTGCGGAGCACAGGCTCCGGACGCGCAGGCTCAGCGGCCATGGCTCACGGGCCCAGCCGCTCCGCGGCATGTGGGATCTTCCCGGACCGGGGCACGAATCCGTGTCCCCTGCATCGGCAGGCGGATTCTCAACCACTGCGCCACGAGGGAAGCCCTGGAAGCGCAGAGTCTTAACCACTGGATTGCCAGGGAAGTCCCCCAAACAATCTTATATTTTATGTGTATGTGTATATGTGTGTACGTGTATATATTAAAAGTTAGGTAATAAAAATAATAGGATTGAAGTTGGTGATCTGAGGGCATATATGCTTTATCTGTAGTATTTTATTTTTATAGTAGTAATTATTCACGTATTACTCACCTATGAAGGACAGAAAGAGGAAAGAGATAGTATACAAAAATAGAAATATGCATGTTTTTTTTTTTTTTTTTTTTTTTTTTTGGTGGTATGCGGGCCTTCCTCTGTTGTGGCCTCTCCCGTTGCGGAGCACAGGCTCCGGACGCGCAGGTTCAGTGGCCGTGGCTCACGGGCCCAGCCGCTCCGCGGCATGTGGGATCCTCCCAGACCGGGGCGCGAACCCGGTTCCCCTGCATCGGCAGGCGGACGCGCAACCACTGCGCCACCAGGGAAGCCCCATGTTTTTAATCATATGTAATATATGCTAAGTCATGTATACGTGAGAAAGGCAATTTACATCAATCACACCTGTTTTATCTATTACCCTCATAAAGATTACAAACATTAATTATATACTGGGAAAAGTTCTGTTAAGAGGTACTTTCAAACCTTCTTGGTAGGAGTATATATTGCTGAATCTTTAGATGATGGCCCTCCAGGGTAACTTACTTTGCACTGTAAGCACATTTATAGTCTTAGAGTTTTTTTTTTTTTTTCTTTTTACTGCATGCATGTGTCAATGTTAACAGAAAATATAAAAATAACAATTAACTATTAAATAATTAAAACTAAAAATTAAATAGAGCAAGAATAACCATGTATTGCATAGGTAGAGATAATACTTTTAATCTTGAACATATAAATAAATCTTAAAAACCCAAAGAATCCATTAGTATTGTGAATGATTATGGGTATCTCTAGAGTAATATGGTAACAAAGATACTTTGCTTGAACCAAGCTGTAATCAAGCTCCTGAACCTTCCCCTAGGCCCATTTGTGCACTTCCTTGTAAAATCCAATCCCTGCTAAATCAGTTTAGCCAGAACCCTCACCCTGGATACCTGATCCCAGTAATACCTGATCAAATTCTTCATTTTCCACCATCTCCCAGGTGATGTCTGATCATCCTGGACTGGTAGGTAGGTTTAGCCAGATCCCTCCTTAACGCTCAGGTTTCCTGTTAGTAGTTTTTCATCCACTGACCCACATCCTGCTCCTTGGCTCTAAATTCCCACTTGCCCATGTTGTGTTCATATGTGAGACCAGTTCTATACTGTCTCTTTTCCCCTATTGCAATAGTTCTGAATAAAATCTGTTTTTACTATTCTACTGCCCAGCTCTCCTTTTTCTTTTACAATAGGATGAACACATACACACACACACACACACCACATAATCAAGTAGGAAAATATAAAAGGAAATCACCTCATTGAAAATGGCAACAGAAAGGTATTTAGGGATCATTTTAATTTATAAAAGATGTGTGAAACAAATTGGAAGAAAGCTTTAAAAGCTGACTAAAAGGAAGACATATTAAGTCATCACATACCTGGACAGGTTTCCCCAAGTTGGCTTGTGCCCAGTATCCATTCTGGTTCGTTGTTGGTTCCATTCTGAGTAGTCAGTATCTATGCTACACTCTGTTAAACATATTTTAATATCATCCTGACTTAGAAATATATGAGAAAATATATGTAAATGGAGAGAGAGAACATGAAATATTTTCCTATGTGTGATTTCTGAGTTTATTCAATACCCAATGATGGAGAATGAGAGATTGACCTTTGCTGGTAAAAATATAAAACGTTTCCTCAAAGTGAAACTTCCTATACATTTGTATTTCATTTTAGAGCTAAATACTTTTTAAACACTTAGGGTCAAAATTTAATATTTTAGGAGTTGAACATAGCATTTGTCTTATGGAGAAAGAACTGTCGTTTTTTAAAAGAAAATCTTGATAAATCATTGGGAAGAGGGTGGCTTTGTTGTTTGGCAGCCAGAGTGAAAAAGGCAGCAGCCAAACGGTGTTGCTTAGCAAGGAGCCAACATTTGGGGAAGATGGAGAAAACAAAGGACAGATGAGAAGAGAAAGCACAAGAGAGGAGGAGGCAAGATGGCATGAGGTTGGGGTACTGTGTAAGAATCTGTAGTGGTTGGGGGCTACAGAGGCTGAGCATTGCTGGCCCAGGAAGGGCCCAAGATGTGGTGGGACTGACTCAAATGTAGTATGCAAACAGCAAAGGTCCAGAGTTGCCAGGAATTATGATGGAAAATTCATCTGAAATACCATTTCAGACTTCTAAACTTTCAGAGGTCTACTAGAGGGACCTCAAAGAAGACCTGCAGACCTTGGAGATAATGAGATATTAAGTTTCAGATCCAACTACTTGTGTGACCTCATTCTCAGCCACAAGGTCTGGGGTACTTTGGTTTCCATAAACCTTTGTATGTTGATGCTGTTATTAATGATAATAACAACTTAATTCATGGATTGCTGATAGTAAAAGATAGGTGAGATAAAAGCTAAACAAAGGTGGCAATTTTAACATCCTGCAATTCTCTGAACAGTGAACAAAGTCTACGTTAACTCAGATTGCACAGAGGAAAGTTAATCACCAGAAAATTACAGTCAAGCCTACTCATCGGCTCTGTTTTTGCCAGTGCTGCACAAGTGTCAACTTTATGGCAAGGAGGAGATGTAGCAATCAATACAAAAAGTAAACAAGTAAGTCTGAATGGAATCAGAGTGAATCCTAAACACCTGTCCTCTCTGGTCAACAATAGATCAGCGAGACAGTGAGCTGGCGGGAGGGGTGTGTATGCGCGAACACCCATGTGTTCATGCACACGCATGTATGTAAGTGCAGAACAGGCTGGGGAAAATTCAAACATTAAGAGCCATTAAGTGACAAGGTACTGCTAATTGTCAAGACTTATTTTTAAAAGTTGCATATGCTCTATTAGATGTAGGACATTTTTCTTTCTTCATTCAGTCCTGTATTCAGTCTTTTCTTCCTTTATTATGTGTTATTTCTAAAGTAAAAATTACAGTATGAATCTATTAGGTACTATTTCTAAAATAAAAATTACAATATGAATCTATTAGGTGCTATTTCAAAAAAAATTAACAGTATGAAATTAATTAAGCCAATCAGAGTGCACAGGCAATGTTCCTACCCTCATGGGCCTTATCAGTGTGTTCAGTGCCTCAGAGAAGCATAGCTGGGGTGTCTTGGGGATATGCAAGAATGACCTCTGCTCTCACAGAGTCACACATTCATATCTACGTACATTGTGGCTTTGTGGTTACATAAGCAAAAACACACTTTTTTAAGATGAATTAAAAGGATGAGGACCTCTTTTGATATTAAGAATATATAAGCAAAGATAGCAATGAAGCCTATACACTCTTTCTCACAGAGTAGGAAGGAATCGTGGTATAGCTCTCGTTAGTATAAGTTTTAAGTGAAACAATATAATAACCACTATTTACATTAAATAAACATCTTCAAGTAAATTCAAGTGTATACAATTTTCCACTTGTGTGTGTGTGTGTGTGTGTGTGTGTGAGAGAGAGAGAGAGAGAGAGAGAGAGATAAGGGGCAAGAAGAGAATAGAACCACCAAAACATTGAGCAGTGCACCTATTCCAAGCACAGTAGGTGTGTTTACAATTCTGTGAAATAAAATGCATTACCTGCATTTTACAGATGAAAGAACACTTAAGAGAGGTTGTAAAGACACTGGCGGATTTACATTTCTAAAATTTTCAGCTTGAAAATGACTTTGAAAATATGCCGAGTATTTTCTTGTCAGCTTATAAAATCTGTTAATTGCGATACTGAAGTTAGAGTGTGGCCTGAATTTGAAAGAAAATAACACATTTCTGCCTGACTCCATGTAGCGCTCTGTTTCTTAAAACCTTCACAAGTGGAAAAGGCCTGACAAGACAAACAAAATGAGTGCTAGAAGGAATAATTGTTGGAAGGATTAGTGAAAGCAGTGTCCCCATTTTCAAAAAGCATCTATGTCTAGCAAAACAGTCAGTCATATCCATAGTAATTTGGTGGTGATTTCAAGGTTTACCTAACCAAAACCGTGAGCTTCAAGGTTTTCAATTGTCCTAATACGATCACTCTAAAAGTTCTGAAAGAATATGCTTTTTAACTGACTTAATAGATCTGATTGCTTAAGTGAAGTAAATGTCAGACTAAGACATCAGGAGGACTTGGATTTTTACTCTTACCCATGTTCACCCAACAGAAAGGATTGGTTTTAAGAAATGGGTCACTGGTTTTGACCACGGATGGAGATGCAAAAATGTTGTCTCATTAAGTGCTATCCTGGCACCAGCTGAGACTAATGACAAGTCAGCAATATGACAATGCAGAACACATAAGAGATATAAAGAGAGCAAAGCAGGAAAAAGAGGCCAAGGACTAAATGAGACATAAAAATTGTAAGTGGAGACTGATTATGGTAAAAACAAAAAGGTTTTAAATGGCATCTTTGAGGAGAAATTAATTGGATTAATAAATAAATAGATAGATAGATAGATAATAACTGAGTGTTAAAATATTTGCCTTTATTGTAAATGAAGTATCTGGAATCAGATAAACCAAATCTTTCGGGGAATGTCTTGGAGAACATTTTAAAATAAAGATATAGGAACAATTTCTGATTAACATACGATTGCCTTTGCAAGAAAGTGGGTGATTACAAATTATTTGATGGTGAATGAAAAGTTCCATCTGTAAAGTATTTTAAGAAAGCCCCCTAGCAACCTGTGTTTGCTGTTAATTTGCTTTCTAAATTTTTCTTTATAGATACTCTAAAGGAAATATTATATAATCTCTTTCAAAATTATAAAAAGTATAAACCGTTGAAATAGAAATTAATGAGCTTTCACTATATTACATTTGTGACTCAGGATAAAAAGCTACTTAACTGCTGGAATAAGCAGAGAATTTAATAAATATAGTAAGGCTCTGGGTATTCTGCTGAGTGAGCCATGCTAAAAAAACATTTCCATCTCCATTGTCTGGGCCATCACTCTTGCATTGGCATTTGCCAATGAACACTAGTGGCTGGATTACTGAGTTGAGACATCCATGATGGTATTTGGATTCTTAGTAAGACACAGGGTCTGCTTAAATCACTTCACCTGTATGTGCTGATTTTGTGAGCTCCTTGCCCATAAGTATGCTCAGAGGGTTAATTAGACACTTTTCTGTGAGGATTTTATATTTTCTCAGAAAAAGCTACTGCAAAATTTAGTAATATCACTTTATTATCTATTACCTATTATTCTTTTCTCTAACACCTTGTGGAGGAAAAAAAAAAATAGTAAAGTTTCCAGTTGAATCTCCATTGAGATAGTTACCAGTGCAAGGAAAATTCATTATGGCGTCTACTTTGGTGATAGTACCATGTTGCCTCTCTAATCTTTTTCCACTTGCCTATCAGACTGATCCCTACGTTTTTGTTTGTTTGTTTGTTTGTTTTTGTTTTTTTTTCCTTCAGAGAGACTTCAGATACATTGGAAAGTGTCTCTTCTTTGTAGTTATTGGGCATGCTCAGCACTGAAGGTCATTTTGAGTTCCTCCTGGAATCTTAAAATTTTAATAAAATATTCCAGATAACAGATTTTTCTCTTCATTTGCATATCTCTTTTTTTCAAAGATTCCCCCTGCGAAATAGACATGAAAAAATTTTTTTCAAAGATATGAAAAATTTTTCCTACCTTTAGTAATAGATTTTTTTTTTCCCAAAATCAAGTAAAGATTAAGACCTTCCCCCTTTGTAGAATTAAAATATCAGCCAAAGCAATGACTGGGAGGAAAGGAAAAAGGAAGAGAAGAGGATGTCGCTAAAGTAAAAACTAAGGACTTCATGAATCTAAGTAGAACATAGTAGTGAAATTTGGTTTACTTCCTCATGAAAAACTGAATTAGATTAGAACTCTAGTTTTAACTTCAAATATTAACTGGTAAACTGGATTTCCTATCAAGATGTCACATGCTTCAAAAGTCACATATGAAAACATGTAAGTGTATTACATTGATCAAATAGTTTTCTTAACTTTTTTACTGAGTCAACTTTTCCCTATAGAAGGGTAACTCACACAAGAGTTTGCAGGTAATTTATGTCCTTTGCAAATGGAACGATTTCAATATATAGATTTTAATTTGTATCACATGACTTTAAATAACAAGGTTGTTTATCACATGTACTTTAGACAATGAGTTTCCTGAATATGAGTGAGATACAAATCTCTAAAAAAAATCTTAACAAAGACAATAATTTTCTAAATACCTGTGCAATAAACAGTTTAAAAATTTCTAGCAATTTATCCTTATTAGGTGAGAGAAAAGCAGAGAAATAATCAGGAAGGACATAGGACTGCACTGGAGAATGGCAAAAGCATGTGCTCTGGAAACAGAGAGATCTGTGGCAATTTGGATTTAACTTCTGTCTCTGCCACATGTGAGTTGAAGAAGCATGGCATCTGAACCACAATTTCCTAATCTTATATACAGGCATAGCCACTCCAGATCATGACATTGCTTCCTTTAAAAAAAAAATACTTTAAATGATTTAATATCATTTCAAGGTGCCTGTATCTCACAACTTTGAGCTGTAGGTAGTAGTATGGAGAAAAAAGAAGGATATTCTATTATGATGCACTTTAGAGACAACATTGGGACTGCTATCCCGATCCTTTCAAGAGGAGAGGAAAGCCTATTTTGGCAATGGGTATAGCAAGAGAAATGTAATTAGATGGATTCAAGTCATCTTTTGATGCCAAACTTGTCACTTTCTCTGTGAAGTTTTCTCAGATCTTATTGGTTTGGTTTATTTGGTTCAAAGTAAAGAATGTTTGTTAAATTGAGTTGAATTGACACTTGAAATTGTTCCACTGACACTTGAAATTGTTCCAGCCATTGAAATGCAAGTCCAGGTCCAATCTTGTAATTCTCATTATTTTCCCCCTCTGACTTCTCTCCAAACCTTATTGGTGAATATTTGTCACTAAAGTCCCAGAATGTATATGTAGGCATATCTTCATGTCCATCAGTGGGACTTCAAGTGGCCCACATGCTCTGTTCTGATGGCATTTTCATAATTTAGATAAAGACATATGGGAAAGAGAATGGAAGAATGGACATCGCTAGAGAGATGAGCACCGTTGAACTGCAGTTCTGTTTCACTCCTGAGGGGGAGAACTATTAATTACTGTTATGGTACAGATTTTCCAGATTATAAACCCTCATCTACTTTCCTTAGAGTTTTATTTACTGTGAAGTTAATAAAGCTTAAGCTTCAGGGCTCCTCAGTTAGCGTGGCTTCTTCTAAGGCCCTGCACCTAATTTTGTTTTTTGTGATTTTTAGTTTTTTGAAAAAGAAAAGCCCATAATTGTTTAAGATTCAAGTTCTGTAAAACCTGAATCTGCCCCAAATACCAAATAAATGGTGCTTCTTCTGAAAAAGATTTCAGAAGCTGCTGTTGCTGAAAATGACAATTATTCATAATCATAATTTTATTATTATTTCTCATTAACTATTTACCGAGGCCCTTTCTTTTTGCTAATTACTGTGTAGATATTTTATAAACATGATGCCTAAGCCTCAGAATAATTGTGCAGTATAGGAAAATAAGGGAAATGTACAGTGGTAAACAGGAGCTGGCAGTGATTCAATCCATGGTCTGCCTTACTCTAAAATGTTTTCTAAGTATCCACACCACATCATTCCCTGGTGTGGTAAAAGTGGCTACTTTAAAACAATCCTTTTACATGTCACTAGGCACTAACTAAAAATCAACAGAATAGCACAGTGAGTTGGCATATGGCTTTTAAATTGTTTATTTAGTTATAGGTCATGTTATGTCAAATCACTTCTGACTTTAAAACACCAAATAATTCATTTACAAGTCAGGTAATAGTCTGTCAAGTCCGCATGCTGGAAACATTCATTAGTGGAAGATGAATTAACCAGTCAACAAGGTAGTTAAATGCTAGTAGCTGTAAGATCTGAAAGGGTGAGTGTTAATTCAAATAATGTTAAATGGTATTCATGGGATAAGTGAACTATACCTAACACTTTAAAAATGACACAGGTATGGAATGGTTCATAAATGCTCCCTCGAGCATATTTATAGAGACACTACAGTTTTATTTCTCACTTGAGGTGGCTTTCCATTCAAGACATTACACTTAATGTGTATGTGAACATTTTGTGAATCTGGCCAATGGAAAGGATTTTCCATAAATTTTTGAGTGATAAAAAACCCTGAGTGTACACTTATTTCATTCTTTCAGACTCAGAGAGCTCAGTAGGCTGTTAGCTTACTCCGAGTGGCCCCATATATCTGGGATAAATTCACATTTTCTAAGCTGAGGACACTGATACATAAAGCTAGAATGCAAATTAATTATGTTGCAATGGACATCTAAATGCCAAAATGTCTCCTGCAAACTCATGTTCTTTGGATAGCCCATTTTTTCCCAGTAGGAAAGCTACATAAAATCCAAATTATGAATAAAAAGAGAGTGAATAAGCATGGTATCAGAAAACGGGTAGCATTAGATGATTCTAAAATCTACACTTAAACTTCCTGGCACTTGGTGCTTAATAAACATTTTTGTTGAATGAAAGACACTAAGATAATATTTGTTCTGCCATTTGTTTTTGATTGTTTTGTTTTGCAATGCGATTTCCCCACCAATCAGGTTATGACCAGAGAAGGAGAACATGACTCCTTTCCCCGGATAGTAATTGCAAAGTCATTGTCCACACGTGCCTCTCTGATTCTTTTCTTGTGCTTTCAAGATTCACTGACTCCCTTTCTAGACTGCTGCATCCTTTCTTTCTATATACTTCTCCCAACTCAGCCCCTCCTTTGGCCCAGCACTGGTCCTGCTGCACATTCTATTTCTCAGTGAATGGTAGGTCTATTCATGTTCAGTTGCAAACCTGAGAGTCAGCTTTGCTCTTTCTCTCTCTCATATCCCGAAGTTGTCTATTTTTGCCTCGTAAATACTTAAAGTATATTCACTCCTCTTCATCTCTACGGTCATCCAAATCAAGCTACTGTCTTACCTAAATTACCGCACCGGCCTGCTAATTAAACCCTCATATACTCTATCCTTTTCTACTCAGTTCCCTCGCTGCCACTGGAGTGTTTTACTTTTCCCCAAAGATAGATTAAACCATGTCACCTCCGACGTTTCTACTTGCCCAAACACTTGGATGGCTTCATTTGCTTTTGGATACATACAAATATTCAGCATAGCCTATAACATTTTGCATGGGCTGGTCCCTACTTGATACTCCCATTGCAGGTTTACACTTCACTCCTCCGTTCTCTCGGGCCTCTAGCCTCACTGAACTTCTTTTCATTCAATGGCCACGCTCCCTTGTCGTAGGGTACTTACATTCTGTAGGAATCACCCTGCCACTCACACACTCACCTGTAATTAGTTACCTATTAGAAAGACATTCCTGGAGTGTAAAATGGGCAAAAGGCTTTTTAACAGATTTACATCTCAGAGGGGCAGAGAAAGAAATTACAATTATAGATTTTCAAAGTGAATACTCGAAGAAAAGGGAGGCCAGAGACCTAGAGGCAGGAAGAATTCTATCTAAAGTTTGGTCAAGTTGAGGGAAACGTTAAGGCCAGCTTGGTCAATGCACTACTCCCCTGATCAGATTGCCCCAAAGGCTTCTCATCATACTTTATTTATTTGTTTATTTATTCATTCATTTATTTATTTATTTCCTGGGTTATTATTATTTTTTTTCTGGAAAATTTATATTACATATATATTTTTGAAGTATAGTTGATTTACAATGCTTTAGTTTCATGTGTACAGCACAGTGATTCATATATATATATATATATATATATATATATACATATTTATATATAAATTCTTTTTTAGGTCAGATTCTTTTCCCTTATAGGTTATTACAAAATACTGAATATAGTTCCCTGTGCTATACAGTAGGTCCTGGTTGGTTATCTGTTTTACATATAGTAGTGTGTATATGTTAATCCCAACCTCCTAATTTATCCCTCCCCACCCCTTTCCCCTTTGGTAACCATAAGTTTGTTATCTATGTTTATGAGTCTATTTCTGTTTTGTAAATAAGTTCATTTGTATCTGTTTTTTAATGATACACATAGAAGTGATATCATATGATATTTGTCTTTGTCTGGCTTACTTCACTTAGTATGATAATCTCTAGGTCCATCCATGTTGCTGCAAATGGCATTATTTCATTCCTTTTTATGCCTGAGTAGTATTCCATTGTATATATATACACCACATCTTTTTTATCCTTTCATCTGTAGATGGACATTTAGGTTGCTTCCATGTCTTGGGCTATTGTAAATAATGCTGCTATGAACATTGAGGTGCATGTATCCTTTCAAATTATAGCTTTATCATCATGCTATAAATTCAGTTCAAAATACTTACTATGTTTCTTAGTATGTTCAGGCTTCTGTAACAAAATAAGACAGACTGTATGAGTTAAACAACAAATATTCATTTCTCACATTTCTAGAGGCTGGAAGTCTGAGATCAGGGCCCCAGCATGTTGGACCTCTGGGGAAAATGACTTCCTGGCTTGTAGATAGCCACCTTCTGGCTGTGTCCTCACAGAATGGAGAGCTGAGAGACAAGCCAGCTCTTTCCGGCCTCTTCTGTAAGCACACTAATACAATCATAAGGGCTCCACCCTCATGAACTAATTACCTCCCAAAGGCCCATCTCCAAATACTGTCACATTTAGGATTAGGGTTTCAGCATATGAACTTGAGGGGAACACAAACATGCAGTCCATAACACTATACCCCTAGGGCCCAGGAAAAGCTGAATCCTGTCTCTGTCACAGTCCTCATTACTACCATTTTCCCAAATTCTCACTTTCACTATATTCTCATTATACTGCCTTTCATTATGCTCCATAAACATGCCAAGTTCATTCTATTCCTAGACATCTTACACTGGCAATTGTCTGTGGGCTCCATAAAGGCCAGGACTTTTGTATCATTTTCACTTTCGTACCTTCTTTGCTCTGAATAGTGCTGAACACATAGAAGTTGCTTAATAAGGTTTGCTGATTGAATAAATGAAATTGAGTGGCTGAATAAACTAATGAATAATTCAAAAATATTATGATTAAATTTGCTGGTTTGGGGGCCAGTCAATTGCCAACCTTTTTATCATAACTGAATTATTCTGGCAGTTTTGATTATGAGCAGATTTTATAGTTTAACCCTCACATGAAAATTGTATTTCTTTACACTCGAGTGTGTGGGTGAAATAGTACTTGAGTCTTTAAGTACTTAATACACTCCGATTAAGGACAGTTAAGTACCATTAAGGACTGTATGTAGGCAAAATAAGCATACAAGCGTAAACAAATAATCATGTTCTGCAATCTGTAACAAAAGAGCATCATGAGGTCTGCAGAGGATCAGAGTTAGAGACTCAAGTAACCACCTTGGTTGGAGGCAGAACGTGCAGTGGGCGTCAAAGAGAATGGTATGGCAGAGTGACCTGCACAGAACGTGGATCCCAAGGTACCAAAAATTCCACTGACTATCCTCAATGGTACAGTACCTTTGGGAAGGGGCAGCTAGATTCCATACTCTAAGAATCTTGCTGGGTATACTAGAAAATGAAAGCACAACATCCCTAACATGCAGTGGTGTCTCAACCAAGGATAGCATCAAAGCACGGAAGTAAACATAGGTTCCAGCATTTAACAGCTGATATACTGCTTACTGATGACATAAGTGAAATAGGTAATTTTTTCGTTAAAAAACATGCTGCATTTATCAACACACCTTGAAATTTGAAGTGAGAATAAAAGCTTAGGTGAGAGTAAACACTTAAAGAATTTGAACTTGATTATTAACCCAATAAATAAAAGGCCGATTTAATGTATGGAATACTGATTTTTCTGACTTCTTTCCAAATATTATACCAAGGACTACAGGTTGTATTAATTGCTCAAAGGACCTATTAGTTTACTGGTCATCTTTGGAGTGAACTGATATCAACAGCAAGTAGAGCCATGAATAGAATGAAGACTGATCACTAAGCATGCTGGGTCTCTGCTGTGGCTTTGATATTAATCACCCAGAGAAGACTTTTCTGTAGAGAGCTATTGCCTAAAAATGGAAGGTCCAGGTCAACTTAATAAACACCTAAAACAGTGAAGACTCTGATTGAACTAGCTTGGTTCATATATCTTCATTGAAATAATCAGTGAGGATGGTAAGATCCTTTTATTCATTCATCAGGGATCATATGCCTGCATTTGCAGCCAAGGACCTGGAGATAGGCCTGGCAAATTGACATCACAGTGGGTTTACCATAGGAAAGAATCAAATCAAATCAAAGAAAAACAAGAACAAGAACACGCACAGATGTGTAACGGTATCCATCAATCGTTGTGATATTGAGATAAAAATCTACGAGGCAGGCTGAGGCAGGAAGGTTAGTGAGAGAAAAGATATATTTGGGGGTACTTCAAACCCAGCCTATAATATTATCCTACCGTAGTTAAATAAAAACTAAAATGAAGCAAAACTGAACTAAACCTAGTCGAGATTGTTTTATATATATATAGTTTTATATATATACAGATACATATATATGCATATATAATACAACATATATATTTGTATACATGTATAATCAAACATGATATATATTTACATATACATATGTAATATCAAAAATATATAACTATATATGTATATATGTATATATACCTATATAATATGCACTACTTTTATATTTCCTATATTATCAGAAACACTCCGCTTATGTCTGTGCAAATACTATTGGAATTTGCAGTATGAGAGAGAAAGATTTATGCTCTCTTTCAGCTACACATTCTGAGAGTTGTAGTGGAAGGAAGAAGACCCTTGAAAGTAAGTTCAAATCTAGAAAAGCAGTTCAAGCTGCAGAGGATTTATAAACCCCCAAATGAATAATGGATTGCACTTGAAAATAATTACCTAAAGAAAAAAATGACATAAAATTAATGTCTGTAGAAAATAAATAATACGACTTCTTCAAAAAGATAGCAACACATCCTGGGATTTACAGATTAAACAAGATTCAGCCAGTTGGAGCTGAAGAAAAAAACATGCTGTGGCCAAATCAGTCTTATAATGACTCTAATGATGTATTCTTTCACTGTACAAAGAAAACCAGATAACATTATCATTCCCAGAAAAAGACTTATGCAAGCCTGAGAAACACCGAGTACTATAGAATCTATGTTTTTCTTTTTCTTTTTTATTATTTAGTTGTTCTGATCTACTGTAGATATAAAAAAGACATAGAGGATTTCACTGGGGGCACAGTGGTTAAGAATCCGCCTGACAATGCAGGGGACAAGGGTTTGAGCCCTGGTCTGGGAAAATCCCACATGCCACAGAGCAACTAAGACCGTGCGCCACAACTACTGCACCTGTGCTCTAGAGCCTGCGAGCCACAACTACTGAAGCCCGTGTGCTCTAGGGCCCACATGCCGCAACTACTGTGCCTGCGTGCTGCAACTACTGAAGCCCACATGCCTAGAGACTTTACTCCGCAACAAAAGAAGCCACTGCAATGAGAAGCCTGCACACCACAACGAAGAGTAGCCCCTACTCGCTGCAACTAGAGTTTTTTCACTTCTTTTTCACTTGCTCACCTCCACTTTCCCATTCCATGCGGTCTGGAGATTGTGTCACAATTAGAGAAGAGAAAAACCTGCACACCACAACTAGAGAGAAGCTCACGTGCCGCAACAAAAGATCCCGCATGCCTCAACAAAGATCCTGCGTGCTGCAACTAAGACCCCACGCAGCCAAAAATAAATTAAAAAAAAAAAGAGTAGTACACTCTCTACTTCCTCCTTGCTTTGACACCTTCATTTAGTAGCTGTTGAATTTCTAAATGACTATAACTCCCATAGGGAGACCCCTCCTCCAGGGTCTTCACGGTAACAATTTCTGATGGCTACTATTGACTAGAACTGATTAGAGACTGCCCCATTTCTATAGTCATGCACTCACGAGTCCCCACAGGTTTGTTTCATTCTGATACACTATTTGTCTGGTCCTTCTTTTAAGTATTCAACCCTTATTTCCATAAGGCAAACTCTAATTCCAGCACATAACATCAATCTTGATCTATACTACAGTAGAGTTCCAAAATAAGGACTCCTTCTTTTTCTATGTATCAATATTTGTTTAGGCTGTGGAGGCATCAGAAAGAGTCCATACCAGTGAGTATTTAGGGTATCCAAGCAACAAATAGTTTTGACAATTAACCATTTTCTATAATTTGGGGAGTGCAGGATATTCACAATTGAATGAGACACTCTTAACAAAGAAGAACAAAGCTGGAGGTATCATGCTCCCTGATTTCAAACTATACTACAAAGCTATAGTAATAAAAATTGTATGGTACTGGCACACACAAAAAAAGACAAATAGATCAATGGAAAAGAATAGACAGCCCAAAAATAAGCCCATGCTTATATGGTCAACTAATTTGAGTCAAGAATATACAAAGGGGAAAAGACAGTCTCTTCAATAAATGATGCTGGGAAAACTGCACAGCTGCATGCAAAAGAATGAAACAGGAACACTTTCTTACACCATATACAAAAATAAACTCAAAGTGAATTAAAGACTTAAATATAAGACCCCAAACCATAAAACAGTCTAGAAAAACACATAGGCAGAATGCTCTTGGACATCAGTCCTAGCATTTATATATATATATATGTCAAACAAGTGGGACTACATTAAACTAAAAAGCTTTTGCACGATGAAGGAAACCATCAACAAAACAAAAAGACAGCCTACTGAATGGGAGGAGATATTTGCAAATGATGTATCCAATATGGGGTTAATATCTAAAATATATAATGAACTCACACAAGTCAATATAAAAAAAATACAATTAAAAATTGGCAGAGGACCTGAACAGACATTGTCTTAAGGAAGACATACAAATGGGCAACAGACAAATGAAGAGATGCTCAACATCACTAATCATCAGGGAGGTGCACATCAAAACCACAATTAGATATTACCTCATACCTGTCAGAATCACTATTATCAAAAGATGACAAACAAGTGTTGGGGAGGATGTAGAGGAAAGGGAGCATTTGTGCACTGTTGGTGGGAATGTGAATTGATGCAGCCACTGTGGAAAACAATGTGGTGGTTCCTCAAAAAATTAAAAGTATAACTACCATAAGATCCAACAATTCTACTTCTGGGTATTAGCAAAAACTAATTTAAAGATATGTGCACCCCTATGTTCATTACAGCACTATTTATAAGTTAAATCCATATTTAACTTATAAATAGTTATAAGTAAATCCAAAAACTTATAAATAAATCCAAAAGCTACTGCCTGTAGCTTTTAAGATAAGCTACTGTGGGAACTGCAATAGGTTTTCTGTGTGTCAATGTCTTTATTTTTAAAGTGGGAATAATAATAGTACTTTTTTTTTTTTTTTTTTTTTTTTTTTTTTTTTTTTTTTTTGTGGTATGCGGGCCTCCCTCTGCTGTGGCCTCTCCCGTTGCGGAGCACAGGCTCCGGACGCGCAGGCCCAGCGGCCATGGCTCACGGGCCCAGCCGCTCCGCGGCATGCGGGATCCTCCCGGACCGGGGCGCGAACCCGGTTCCCCTGCATCGGCAGGCGGACGCGCAACCACTGCGCCACCAGGGAAGCCCCCCCAATAGTACTTTCTAATTATAGTAATAGTGAGGATTAAAAGAGTTTATATATGGAACAGGGCTTCCTTTAAGTGTTTGTTAAAAATCAGTCGATCAATCAATCAATGAATGTTTGCCTGGATTTTAGGATATGAAAGGAGACAGTTACAAGATAATCAGTTGCCAGATAATAATAGAGTGATCCAGTAGAGCTATTATTGGTTAGAGCTGAGTGCGGAAATGGGATAGGAAAACATCAATACATTTGATAGGTATTCGGGAGATAGAGATGATGGAGTTTGTTAATAGAATGCTTAGATAGAGTGAGGAGTAAGGAGAAATGAGAATGACTTGCAGATTTTGACTTGGGCAACACAAAAGAAAATGCTAATCACAAAGCCCTTCATGACCATTTCGTATTCATCTCTCCAGATTTTTTTTGTATGCTAAATCAAAATTTGTTTGATTTTTTTTCCACTCCCTAAAGCTTTTACACAGGTGGTTTCCCATCCTTATATTCTCTCTTGCTCTTTATTTTTTACCTAATTTCAATTTACCTTTCATATCTCAGCCTATTTATTACTTCTTCAAAGAGAGCTGCCAGATTCATCTTTCTTTCAGTTACAGTCTCTTTTATAGGACATTGGATAACTATAATCATTTATATAGTGTTTATTATATTAGGAGTTGCCTTCCCTTCTAGATTGTAAATTACACGGGGGCAGAGGACATGTTGTTGAAATACTATCATCACTGTATCACTGGTGTCTAGCACCATGCTTGGCAAAAGCATGTACTAGTAAATATGCTTACTGACTGATTACCTGTGATAGAGAACATAGCAATAAGGGAGTATAGATAGAAGTTGAAAAATTCAGATTTGGATCTACAAATAGCATATATAATTAAGATAGGCAATCCTCACTTTGTATGATATTGTATCAACTGAAACTCATGCATATAGGAAACATGTCCTTGGTAACATGTATATGGTTCCATGGTAACCATGCAAGGTGCAGACATGGTTCTAATACATACGTGTTTCAGTTAATATGGTACCATGAAAAGCAAAGACTGCCTGTAGTTTATTTTGTAATAAAAAACATGGGTGTGGATAAGATTGTCTGAGGAGAATGTGCAAAGTGAAAGCTATCTATCTATCTATCATCTATTTATCTATCTGCCACCTTATTCAATAAGAAGATCAAAGTGGAGAGGGAGGTAGATCAAGGAGAAGAAGGAAACGTAGAGAGATCAGGATTTTTTTTTTTTTCATGAAAGTCAAAGGAAAAGAAGGTTTATTAGGTAATCCCAGTTTGGAAAGAAACTGGATATATGAGTGGCAGTTAGATTTCAGTGTGTGGGTGGGAAGTAAATGGAAGAAGAAGTAATAAAGAGTGACTAAATAACTCAAGAAGCTGGATTGTTAGAAAAAGGAGAAGAGAGGATGATCTCTGAAGGACAAAGTTTTTGTAGGAACATTTGTGCATTGGTTTATTTTTGTTAAAGATTAATGAGATTTGAAAGTATTTAAATGAGTATTCACTTCCTTAAGAAGGAAGGAGATGGTGAAATTAAGAGGATTGTCCTAAAAAGAAATGAGCTTTCAAGCCATTGTAAGACGTGGAAGAAACTTAAATGCATATTACTAAGTGAACGTAACCAATCTAGAAAGGCTACCTACTGTAAAATTCCAAATATATTTCATTCTGGAAAAGGCAAAATTATAGAAACAGTAAAAAGATTAGTGCTTGCCAGGGATTGGGGGAAGGGAGAGATGAGTAAGTACAGTACGGAGGATTTTTAGGGCAGTGAAACTATTCTAAATAATAATATAATAGTGGACACACATCATTATACATTTGTCAAAACGCATAGAATGTACAACATCGAGAGTAAACCTTAATGTAAACTATGGACTTTGGATGATAATTATGTCATTGTTGGTTCCTCAGTGATAGCAAAGGTACCACTGTGGCACAGGTGTTGATAGTGGGGTAGGCTGCCTGGGTGCAGGGGCAGAGGGCATATTGGAAATATACCTATACTTTGTACTTTCTGCGAACCCAAAATTTCTCTAAAAAATAAACTCTATTTTTAAAAATGAATAGACTGAAGCTATAAAATAGAGGAGGAAATCAGCAGTCTCGGGTCACTGAAGAAGTAGCCAATGGGAAGATTCAAAGTGCAGGTAATTTTTGGTAAGATTAAGGTCATCTTTCCCACTATATCAGTTAAAAATGAGGGAACAGGTGAGTTATGATGTAAGTAATTTTATAGTTGCAAAATGTTTATAAAAACAAAATATTGGGAATTCCCTGGCAGTCTAGCAGTTGAGACTCCGTGTTTCCACTGCAGGGGGCACAGGTTCGATCCCTGGTTGGGGAACTAAGACCCCTCAAGCCAAGCAGTGCACCCCCGCCCTCAATAAAAAGATGAAACGCTGGGGATTTCCACTTTTCTATTAAAGAAGAGACAAAAATGAGGAATGAAGGGGTTGAGTATTTAAGAAGAGTGGACATATTTTGGAAATATCACTGTGGACAATTCCCTATCCAGGAAATTGAGGGATTATTAGACAGTCTTGGAGTCATCTGAAGTTTGAGGACATGGATTTATAGTAGCACCAATGTGTGAATATATATTATTTTTCTCCATTACGACTCCAGTCCCAGCTAAGGAAGAAAGAAAGGTAATAGCTGAATTAATCCACAGCTGGGGATTTAACGTTTAGTATGGACAGTGGATTCAGAGGACAAGGGAACTGAGGACAGTTTCAAAATATTGAAGAGATGGATCTGAGGGAGATCTAAAGAAGAGAATTAAAAGTAAAGACTGATAGAAAGGGAGAGAAGAGAGGAATCATGAAACTATTTGTCTTGCTGCTGTGACATCCCCAAAAATCCAAATTTGTTTTTCCTTGAAGCAACCCTATGAGATAGGGAGAAATAACATAATGACTATTGTACTGAGGAAGAAACTAAAGAACAAAGATATAATTTGCCACAAACTTCATATGATCTCTGCTTGACCTGTAAGTGTTATACTCAGGACTGAGCCCCAAAGCTTCCACCTCTAGGCCTTAGACTTTCTGTTTCCCCAAACTGAATCTCTAGCAAAAATTTATGAGCTTACACTCATCTGACATAATGCAGGTATGTTTCTCACTCTTTTCTGGAGCCTTTTAGATGTCACCGTCATCTTTCAGATAATTATCTGTGCGCTGATAGTGATAACTTACTCTTTGCATGACGCTGTACATTCAATTCTAGCAACATTTCCTTCATCCTTTAGGTAACAGTACACATTCACAATGTCACATTATTCTAAAGAATGGAATTTTCATGAAGAATAGTTGAAAATGTTATCATTAGTTCTATGCTAGATTCCTAATTTCAAGTGTGTGTCTGTAAAGCCTTTAAATAGAGAACTCAGTATATGAGAAAAATATACTTGAGGGCTGACTTCAAATCTATTAGGAAACCATGAGGATGAGAGACAGGCAGCAGTGGGAGCTGACAGGAGGAAGGAGTGAGGAACAGTAAGGGGCAGGCGGTGTCCTTGAAGCCAGATCTGCACTGTTTGGCTAGAGGAGGAAACCAAAAGTATCTAGTAGGTGTAATAGCTCAGTAAGGAACACAGAGTACGTTCTATCACCTTAGGCTTCCCTGGATATAGGATAATGAAGTTCTCTTTTTAATGTGGCAAAGTGGGTTGGTCATTGACCTTATTAGAGGATTTAAAGTCTGAGTTGAAAAGTTGAGTGGTACATGTAGAACTAATACTTCAATTTATATCATTTATGGCCAGACTTCTCAAACTTAAAAATTAAGAGTTAATTTGCATTTAGGCAAATTAACTAAATAATACTAAATTTGCATTTAGTATTTAATTTTTAAATACTCTTGCTGTATTTACTTGTATGTATTCAGGCCTACAGGCTTTAACTAATTTTGAGAATAATAATAACCAAAGAGTTCAAGTTGTATTACAAGGCAGCATTTGCCATGACTCAGACCAAAAGGGGGAGCTAACAGTGTTATAGATAAAAATCTACACTGCAAAAATTCTTTTAAAATATTTATTGAAGATTATATGTGACACAATTTACTTTCCTAAAATGCTAATTGATGTTGGACAATAGTCAACAAAATAAAAAAAAGGGGCGACTGTGATTTTAAGTGATTAATAATTTGGGAAAACTGAATTAAATGGAATTAAGCAAGATACTCTACTATAGGATTGCAAATTCTTCAGTAAGTTGAATATAATGTGTGAATTACCAAGAGAGGAATATAGTTTGACAGTATGCAATATTCCTGTACTTACTTTCCCATTTAATACTTTTCCTCAAAGGACATCTCAGGAGATCAAGTCTCTGAAGAATATATTGTGAAAAATGCTGCCAGCGTCATTTTTTGCTTTCCTTGATAGAAACCTTTTCTTTGCTTTTTGTTCAAATAAAGCTCAGTTGGATGTAATAGGAACATGAGACTGTACATGCCTTTAGAGGCAGAATAATCATAAATTTTGGCCAGTGTGCAGAGAGCTAGGGACAGCAGAAGTTCAGGTCCCAAGAGGATCTTTCCAAATATTCTAGTCAAGTCCTGTTCCTGTCATCACTGGTCTGAGGAGTCCACACTTGTTTTAGCATGTTACTGTCTCTTAATTCCTTTCTTCAGACTCCACTGAAAAATTATCACTCCTTTTCCATTCCAGTTTCATCTCCCACAATTCTTCCTAAGTTCCTTACATTGTAAAAGCGTTGGCGATGGGAGTGATAGAGGTAGAAGGAGCAGCTTAACATTTCTCTGAGGTCCCAACAGGCTTTACAAAGTAACATTTAAACTGAAACCTGAAGGCAGAAAACCAGAAGGTAGTTCCCAAAACAGAAAGAGCACGCAAAAAGAATCAGAAGTACGAATGCATTGGACTACAAATATGGTCAGTATAGTTGCTTACCTGTCTTTGGGCTTCTGGAGACAGATGGGGGGAAATTGATGAGATGAGCCTGGAACAATATACGGAGATCAACTGATGAAGAGCCCTTTATACCAATGCAAGGCTTTAGAATTTATTCTGTGGCCAATTGAGAGCCATTGGAGAGGAAGGGATCACCATAAAATTAAGGAAGTGAATAAATATGGGCATACCTTGGAGATATTGTAGGTTCAGTTCCAGACCACCACAAAAAAGCAAATATCACAATAAAGTGAGTCACATGATTTTTTTCGGTTTCCCAGTGCATTTTAAAGTTATGTTTACACTATGCTGTAGTCTGTTAACTGTGCAATAGCATTATGTCTAAAAAAAAAAATGTACATACTTAATTTAAAAATACTTTATTATTAAAAATGCTAACCATCATCTGAGCCTACAGGGAATGGTCATAGTAACATAAAAGATCACTGATCAAAGATCACCATAACTGATATACTAATAATGAAAAAGTTTAAAGTATTTTGAGAATTAGTGTCAAAATGTCACACTAAGACACAAAATGAGCAAATGCTATTGGAAAAATTGAGCTGATAGACTTGCTCGACACACATCTTCAATTTGTAAAAAATGCGGTATCTGCAAAGTGCAATAAAGTGAAGTACAATAAAATGAGTATGCCTTTAAACAAATTATGTACAAACGGATCTATATGGTACTGACAGTAAAATTAGACTATTTCTGTTTTTGTGGCATCTTCAACTAAATGATTTTGTGAACTAACCAAAAATTTTATTGAAACACTTTTCCTTTAGCAGCCATGAAATCATTTTGTTTACATCATCTGACCACATACACTTGATTTACACATACTCCTCATACAGTATTTTCCCAATTCTTTCTCATTATACTGGAAAACTATCTTTGTTTCTTTACCACTAAGGTAAATACAATGTCATTAGTTTGTTAATAATTTAAGCTGAAATGTTTTTCAGGAGGATGTGCGTTATATTACATATGTCTAGGTCTTATGAAATGAGGACGTCTAGGATTCTAAAGTCTAAATGTTTTTAAAGAAGTACAGGGCTACTTTCTGATTTCAAATCAAATAATTTATTTTTCTGAAATTGTCTACTGTGTTTAGTAAGCTGCTTCAGTCATCTTGCTTTTATTATTATTAGTAGTAGTAGTATATAAAATATTTAAACTCTAGGTGAAATAATCTGAGATAATTTCTGGCTTTTTCCTTGAGTTTTCTGCAAAACTGCTACATGTGTTAAAAGTTAGGGGAATAGTAAATGCTGCTAATTGAAAACAGCATGCACATTTACATTAGAGTTATTATATTTTTTTATTTTTAGTTTTTTTTTTGACATCTTTATTGGAGTATAATTACTTTACAATGGTGTGTTTCTGCTTTATAACAAAGTGAATCAGCTATACTTATACCTATATCCGCATATCTCCTCCCTCTTGCGTCTCCCTTCCGCCCTCCTTATCCCCCCTCTAGGTGGTCACAAAGCACCGAGCTGATCTCCCTGTGCTATGCGGCTGCTTCCCACTAGCAACCTATTTTACATTTGGTAGTGTATATATGTCCATGTCATTTTCTCACTTCGTCTCAGCTTACCCTTCCCTCTCCCCGTGTCCTCAAGTGCATTGTCTATGTCTGCATCTTTATTCCTGTCCTGCCCTTAGGTTCTTCAGAACCATTTTTTTTTTTTTTAGATTCCATATATATGTGTTAGCATATGGTATTTGTTTTTTTCTTTCTGACTTACTTCACTCTGTATGACAGTCTCTAGGTCCATCCACCTTGCTACAAATAACTCAAGTTCATTTCCCTTTATGGCTGAGTAATATTCCATTGTATATATGTGCCACATCTTCTTTATCCAGTCATCTGTCGATGGACACTTAGGTTGCTTCCATGTCCTTGCTATTGTAAATAGAGCAGCAATGAACATTGTGGCACATGTCTCTTTTTGAATTATGATTTTCTAAGGGTATATGCCCAGTAGTGGGATTGCTGGGTCGTATGGTAGTTCTATTTTTTAGTTTTATGAGGAAATTCCATACTTTTCTCCATAGTGAGTGTATCAGTTTACATTCCCACCAACACTGCAAGAGGGTTCCCTTTTCTCCACACCCTCTCCAGCATTT
>NC_041218.1:40367929-40420529 GCF_002837175.3 Physeter macrocephalus
CAGTACCATACTGTCTTGAATACTGTAGCTTTGTAGTATAGTCTGAAGTCAGGGAGCCTGATACCTCCAGCTCCGTTTTTCTTTCTCAAGATTGCTTTTGCTATTTGGGGTCTTTTGTGTTTCCATACAAATTGTGAAATTTTTTGTTCTAGTTCTGTGAAAATTGCCATTGGTAGTTTGACAGGGATTGCCTTGAATCTGTAGATTGCTTTGGATAGTAGAGTCATTTTCACAATGTTGATTCTTCCAATCCAAGAACATGGTATATCTCTCCTTCTCTTTGTACCATCTTTAATTTCTATCATCACTGTCTTATATTTCTGCATACAGGTCTTTTGTCTCCTTAAGTAGGTTTATTACTAGGTATTTCATTCTTTTTGTTGCAGTGGTAAATAGGAGTGTTTCGTTTATTTCTATTTCAGAATTTTCATCATTAGTGTATAGGAATGCAAGAGATTTCTGTGCCTTAATTTTGTATCCTGCTACTTTCCCAAATTCACTGATAGCTCTAGTAGTTTTCTGGTAGCATATTTAGGATTCTCTATGTATAGTATCTGCAAACAGTGACAGTTTTACTTCTTTTCTGATTTGGATTCCTTTTATTTCTTTTCTTCTGTGATTGCTGTGGCTAAAAATTCCAAAAGTATGTTGAATAATAGTGGTGAGAGTTGGCAACCTTGTCTTCTTCCTGATCTTAGTGGAAATGGTTTCAGTTTTTCACCATTGAGAACGATATTTGCTGTGGGTTTGTCATATATGGCCTTTATTATGTTAAGGTAAGTTCCCTTTATGCCTACTTTCTGGAGGGTTTTTATCATCAATGGGTGTTGAATTTTGTCAAAAGCTTTTTCTGCATCTATTGAGATGATCATATGGTTTTTCTGCTTCAGTTTTTTAATATGGTTTATCACATTGATTGATTTGCATATATTGAAGAATCCTTGCAGGTGGCATAGACCCCACTTGATCATGTTGTATGATCCTTTTAATGTGCTTTTGGATTCAGTTTGGTAGTATTTTGTTGAGGACTTTAGCATCTATGTTCATCAGTGATATTGGCCTGTAGTTTTCTTTTTTTGTGACATCTTTGTCTGGTTTTGGTATCAGGGTGATGTTGGCCTCGTTGAATGAGTTTGGGAGTGTTCCTTCCTCTGCTAAATTTTGGAAGAGTTTGAGAAGGATAGGTGTTAGCTCTTCTCTAAATGTTTGATAGAATTCGCCCGTGAAGCCATCTGGTCCTGGGCTTTTGTTTGTTGGAAGATTTTTAATCACAGTTTCAATTTCAGTGCTTGTGATTGATCTGTTCATATTTTCTATTTCTTCCTGGTTCAGTCTCATAAGTTTGTGCTTTTCTAAGCATTTGTCCATTTCTTCTAGGTTGTCCATTTTATTGGCATGTAGTTGCTTGTAGTAATTTTTCATGATCCTTCGTATTTCTGCAGTGTTGGTTGTTACTTCTCCTTTTTCATTTCTAATTCTATTGCTGAGTCTTCTCCCTTTTTTTCTTGATGAGTCTGACTAATGGTTTATCAATTTTGTTTATCGTCTCAAAGGACTGGCTTTTAGTTTTATTGATCTTTGCTATCGTTTCCTTCATTTCTTTTTTATTTATTTCTGGTCTGATCTTTATGAGTTCTTTCCTTTTGCTAACTTTGGAGTTTTTTTGTTCTTCTTTCTCTAATTGCTTTAGGTATAAGGTTAGGTTGTTTATTTGAGATGTTTCTTGTTTCCTGAGGTAGGATTGTACTGCTATAAACTTCCCTTTTAGAACTGCTTTTGCTGCATCCCATAGGTTTGGGGTCATCATGTTTTCATTGTCATTTGTTTCTAGGTATTTTTTGATTTCCTCTTTGATTTCTTCAGTAATCTCTTGCTTCTTTAGTAGTGTATTGTTTAGCCTCTATGTGTGTGTATTTTTTACAGATTTTTTCCTGTAACTGATATCTAGTCTCATAGCGTTGTGGTCAGAAAAGATACTTGATACAATTTCAATTTTCCTAAATTTACCAAGGCTTGATTTGTGACTCAAAATATGATCTACCCTGGAGAATGTTCCATGAGCACTTGAGAAGAAAGTGTATTCTGTTGATTTTGGATGGAATGTCCTGTTAATATCAATTAAGTCCATCTTGTTTAATGTATCATTTAAAGCTTGTGTTTCCTGATTTATTTTCATTTTGGATGATCTGTCCTTTGGTGAATGTGAGGTGTTAACGTCCTTTACTATTATTGTGTTACTGTCAACTTCCCCTTTTATGGCTGTTAGCGTTTGCCTTATGTATTGAGGTGCTCCTATGTTGGGTGCATAAATATTTACAATTGTTATATCTTTTTCTTGGATTGATCCCTTGATCATTATGTAGTGTCCTTCTTTGTCTCTTGTAATAGTCTTTATTTTAAAGTCTATTTTGCCCTATATGGGAATTGCTACTCTAACTTTCTATGATTTCCATTTGCATGGAGTATCTTTTTGCATCCCCTCACTTTCAGTCTGTATGTGTCCCTACATCTGAAGTGGGTCTCTTGTAGACAGCATATGTACAGGTCTTATTTTTGTATCCACTCAGCCCGTCTATGACTTTTGGTTGGAGCATTTAATCCATTTATATTTAAGTTAGTTATCAATATGTATGTTCCTGTTACCATTTTCTTAATTGTTTTGGGTTTGTTATTGTAGGTCTTTCCCTTCTCTAGTGTTTCCTGCCTAGAGAAGTTCCTTTAGTATTTGTTGTAAACCTGGTTTGGTGGTACTGAATTCTCCTAGCTTTTGCTTATCTGTAAAGATTTTAATTTCTCCATTGAATCTGAATGAGATTCTTGCTGGGTAGAGTAATCTTGGTTGTAGGTTTTTCCCTTTCATCACTTTAAATATTTCCTGCCACTCCCTTCTGGCCTGCAGAGTTTCTGCTGAAAGATCCGCTGTTAACCTTATGGGTATTCCTTTGTATGTTGTTACTTTTCCTTTGCTGCTTTTCATATTTTTTCTTTGTATTTAACTTTTGATAGTTTGATTAATATGTGTTTTGGCATGTTTCTCCTTGGATTTATCCTGTATGGGACTCTATGCGCTTCCTGAACTTGATTGACTATTTCCTTTCCCATATTAGGAAAGTTTTCAACTATAATCTCCTCAAATATTTTCTCAGTTCCTTTTTTGTTCTCTTCTTCTTCTGGGACCTCTATAATTCAAATGTTGGTGCATTTAATATTTTCCCAGAGCTCTCTGAGACTCTCCTCAATTCTTTTCATCCTTTTTTCTTTATTCTGCTCTGTGGTAGTTATTTTCACAGTTTTATCTTCCATTCACTTCTCTGTTGTTCTGCCTCAGCATTCTTCTGCTATTTATTCCTTCTAGAGAATTTTTAATTTCATTTATTGTGTTGTTCATCATTGTTTGTTTGCTCTTTAGTTCTTCTAGGTCCTTGTTAAACATTTCTTGTATTTTCTCCATTCTATTTCCAAGATTTTGGATCATCTTTACTGTCATTACTCTGAATTCTTTTTCAGTTAGATTGCATGTTTCCTCTTCATTTGTTTCATCTGGTGGGTTTTTACCTTGCTCCTTCGTCTGCTGTGTATTTCTCTGTCTTCTCATTTTGCTTCACTTACCTGGTTTGGGTTCTCCTTTTCGCAGACTGCAGGGTCATAGTTCCTGTTGTTTTTGGTGCCTGCCTCAATTCTTTTCATCCTTTTTTCTTTATTCTGCTCTGTGGTAGTTATTTTCACAGTTTTATCTTCCATTCACTTCTCTGTTGTTCTGCCTCAGCATTCTTCTGCTATTTATTCCTTCTAGAGAATTTTTAATTTCATTTATTGTGTTGTTCATCATTGTTTGTTTGCTCTTTAGTTCTTCTAGGTCCTTGTTAAACATTTCTTGTATTTTCTCCATTCTATTTCCAAGATTTTGGATCATCTTTACTGTCATTACTCTGAATTCTTTTTCAGTTAGATTGCATGTTTCCTCTTCATTTGTTTCATCTGGTGGGTTTTTACCTTGCTCCTTCGTCTGCTGTGTATTTCTCTGTCTTCTCATTTTGCTTCACTTACCTGGTTTGGGTTCTCCTTTTCGCAGACTGCAGGGTCATAGTTCCTGTTGTTTTTGGTGCCTGCTCCCTGTGGGTAAGGTTGGTTCAGTGTGTTGTATAGGCTTCCTGGTGGAGGCTACTGGTGCCTGTGTTCTGGTGGATGAAGCTGGATCTTGTCTTTCTGGTTGGCAGGACCACGTCTGGTGGTATGTTTTGGGGTGTCTGTGAACTTATGATTTTAGGCAGCGTCTGTGCTAATGGGTGGAGTTGTGTTCCTGTCTTGCTTGTTGTGGGGCATAGGGTGTCCAGCACTGTTGCTTGTTCATTGTTGAGTGGAGCGGGGTCTTATCGTTGATATGGAGATCTCTGGGAGATTTTTCACTATTTGATATTACATGGGGCCGGGAGGTCTCTGGTGGACCAATGTTCTGAAATCGGCTCTCCCACCTCAGAGTCTCAGGCCTGACATCTGGCCAGAGCACCAAGACTCCTTTGGGAAGTCTGAGGTCTTCTGCCAGCGTTCAGTAGGTGTTCTGTAGGGGTTGTTCCACATGTAGATGTAGTTTTGATGTATTTGTGGGGAGGAAGGTGATCTCTAAGTCTCACTCCTCTGCCACCTTGAAGATGCCTCTCTATTATATTTTTTAAAATTTTCTTGCTCATTGGAGAATATTCCCGTTTGTTATTTTTTGCATCCTCATACCTAATGTCAGGGTAAAATGTTTTACGAATCATTTTTTTTTCTGTGTGACATCCTTCAGGTCAAGGAAGTGTTTAAAGCAGCCAACTACATATGTTCTTTCGAATATTCACAATATTCACAGATTTGATTTAGATTCAGTGAAACTTGTTCATTTTTAGTTAAGGAAGAGTGGCGATCTGACTTCCAGAATGGTGTAGGAAGAGCCTCTGAAAATTCACCCTTCTGTAAAATCAATGATATTCGGCAAAAACTGTCAAAATCAACTTTTTCAAACCTCTGGATTTTAACTAAAAAGTTACAACGAGGAGTGTTTATTCAAGAAAAAACAGCTGAACTCAGTATGAACAGTAAGTGTGTGACATTTTAAGTTGCTTTGTTGGGTTCTGGGTTTCTGAATCAAGATTCCAGTGATAATACCTCAGGGTGGGGGCTTACTATACCAATTCCTTCTTCTCTTTCTATCTTTGTCTTATCTCTGCTCCATAAGCCAGGCATGCCTGTAACAGGAGTCTGTCATATACCTCCTCCAGTCACTCCCCCCCAAAAGGTATTTTTCATATGTCTTATAATCAGAAAGTTCCAATCATTTTTTGGCACTTAGGGTCTCAATTGGTGACCCTTTAAAATCTTGTTCTGTATTTTATTTTAATGAAAATCTGGAACAGCCTTGCTGAATGATGCCATTTTGATCTGATAGTCTTTTCTGAATTATAAAAGAATGTGTAGTGAGCAGTGAAGGGCATTCTAAGAGAGGTATAAGTAAAAAGCTTTTGTAGCATTCGAGACTATTGAATGTCCTTGTAACTCTGTGAAATAGGGCTTGACTTACTTCATCATGTAGATGTCAGTAAACGGGGAAAGATGTGACTGGAGATAGGCAGACCACCTGCTGATTTTTTGCAAATTTGTGAATGTATATTTTCCACTTGCAAATATAACACCAACTAGGTGGAAGTGCCAATCTTGCCCTATTGGAGAACCATATAGATTATTACATAATTTCAGCCACAATAGTACTAAAGTAGAGCTACCTAATTTAAGCCATGATTGTATGTTTTGGTTTGGGTAGATTAGAACTAAAACTGTTCTACCTGAACAAGTTCCGAGGATGTAGGATCCTCCTAGAGTCTATTAATTTGAACTGATTTGTAAATTGCTCTAACTGACCAAATCGCTGAGGGAGTAGTTCATAAAATATTGTATTGTGCTCTGAAGTTTGCTTCTAAAGAGCCTAATCCTGAATTTTGGAGCTCATTGAGAAATAGACATGATTATAGCCATGAAAACACTGAACTATTTCACCTCAGAACACACTAGACTACGTGCAAAGACTACCAAGTTCACCCATTGCCACTGTCACTTGCTTTAGTCTGATTTCTTGGGTCATGAGAGGAATTGATTTCTCAAATTCTTCATTGGATCTCTAAATGTTGTACTACCATGATACAGTGATTATACCTTTCCCAATTCATTCCTATCCAAAGGATCATTGTATAACCTTTTCTGAGTCCTTACTATGTATTGAGCATTGTGTATACCCAACCCTTCAATGACTATCTATTCTGAAAATACAATCCCTTTGCTTAAGAGCAACTAAAGTTAAGCCAAGTAAGCCTAGTTATTAAATGACTCAGATTCATGCTTCAGTAAATGTCATCTGAGTTGGAATGAAAAGAAGTAGTGCTACAATAGGATTCTCAAGATCATAGATCTCTTATCAACCTGTCTAAAGTGACTTGAATAAGTAGAACATTTGACAGCAAAGATTGTGCCAGCTCTTTTTCTAAGTGATGTTTTAAGGAAACTCCTCCACTCCTAAGTAAACAACACATAAAATAAACAGACCTGATATATTTTTGCCATCATAATAGCTGCTTCAGATAAGAGAACCATAATATAATAATTTCATATATTTCCTTAATGTATAGCTTCTTTAAAGACATTTTTCAAATATTAATTCAAAAATCCTCTAAATATGACTGGAAATATCATAGCCTCAGCATTATCTACCAAGTAATTTGTTCAAAAGTTTATAATAGGGCAAAACTGAAGCTACTTTTAACTTCAAATTCACTACATTATACTATAAAACTTAATTATGATTTCATTCATGAATGAACTATCAATATATATCCTGCTCATAGGCTTTTTGTTTTTGCTGTCTTATAGACACACACAGATAGATAAAACCTGTCCTTGTCCTTAAGAACTTTACAATCTAGTGCTATAGAAACATGCATGGATAAATCAATAATTGGTTGATTATGATACTTTATATAGTGGAAGGGGAAACTAAGGGATCCAGGTGCAAAGGATGGAGTATTCATTCAGATGGAGGAAAAAAAAAAGGGGGGGAGGTTCTATTCCTAGAATAGATGTCACTAGAGCTAGGCTACCCCATGAAGAAAACAGAAAAATGAGAGGGAGCAACATACCTTTCAATTGGGGAAGACATAAGGCTTAAAGGCAGAGGGACAAGCAGAAATACTCAAGAATAGTAACACTTTGCATCAATTTATAGTGCATATAACAGTAATGTGTGCTTTGAAAACACAGGATTTTTTTGTCAATATTGTACGTTAAGAAGAGATGCCAGGGCTTCCCGGTGGCGCAGTGGTTGGGAGTCCGCCTGCCGATGCAGGGGACACGGGTTGGTGCCCCGGTCCAGGAAGATCCCACATGCCGCGGAGCGGCTGGGCCCGTGAGCCATGGCCTCTGAGCCTGCGCGTCCAGAGCCTGTGCTCCGCAACGGGGGATGCCACGGCAGTGAGAGGCCCGCGTACTGCAAAAAACAAAAAAAAAAGAAGAGATGCCAATAAACTGAGGCATATTTTCCTCAATAAAATATGCTTTCATTTCTTAAAATTTGCTTAACAAAAGGAGTTCAAAATGTTATATACTGTTTTGCTACAGCTCCTATGCTTTTCAAAATTATTTATTATTTGCAAACTATTTATAAAGGACTTTCTAGCCCTTTGAAATATAATTATTTGGACACAGTTAAGATGTCTCAAATTCAGAAGGATCAAAGTACATAATACCATTTTTTAAAATTTCAAGTTCCCAGTAGGAATTGTAGCTGTCTCCTATTTTGTGGCTTAGTGCCAAAAGTAATTTTATTGGTCAAATGAAGTTAACACATTTTCATTTTAACTAAGGGCAATTTACTTCCTGCTGATCATTTACAGTTTCCTCTCTTAATGACTGATTTAGTAAAATCTAAAGATTGCCCAAGGCTGCTACTCAGCAGGTCATTAACAAGTTGTAAATGAGAGGGACATTTAGACCATCACTTCAATCATACGTGTGTATCTATATTAAAAAAAAAAAACAACTAAATTATGTTAGATCATGAGAACTCTTACCTGAAATACCTATTTCATTCCCAGTGGCATGATGCCCTATAGTCCAGATAACCTAAAGGATATTTTGGAAAGGAGTAAGACTTAAGATTGTATATTTTTTTGTTTTGCTTTGTTTTATTCAGTTCTTTATCACAAAGTGAATCCCATGTAATTATTACCCATATCAAGAGAACGAATAGCAAATGGCACCCTTAGAAGCCCATTCTTCATGTTGTCCTGTCTAAACCACTTAACCCTCCTTTCCCATCCTAAGGTAACCACTATCCTGATTTTACTGAAGTGCTTCCTGACTTTTCTTCATGAAGTAGGTTGGTTCTTTAGATACCAACTAAGTATATGCCTAAACACTTAAAAAACACAATTAAACAGACTAAATTTGAAGATCTAACTGCCTTTATTTAATGATTCATGAATCAGACAGCATCCCATCTTAACAAATAGAAAGGATTGCCAAGGAGCTGCACAAAATGAAAGGCTTTTATTGTTGAAAGGAGGTGGGAAAAAGAAACTTCTAGCAAACAGTGGATTATTTCAGGCAAGGTCACCTTCCTTTGGGGGACAAGAGGGGTCTATAAGGCAGATTACCTCACTAGTGCTGAGCAGGTTATTCCAGACAGACTGGTTAAGATTACCTTCCTGGGAGAGGCTGCAACTGAAATTAGGTTAGGTATTAAGTCACCATTCCATTCAGTGACATGCATTTAGCACAAGTGACTCTCTTTGGACCTGTTATGTTTTTTTTAACAACACTGTAGTTGAGTTTCTCTTCATTCTGAACATGAAAAGTATAGAATCACACAGTTTATATTTTTTGTCTGGCTTCTTTTGTTCAACATTGGTTTTATGAGATTTAATTATGTTGCTGCATGTTTGTTCATTTTCATTGCTGAATATTATTTCATTTTATTAAAAAAATCTCTTTATCCATTTTAATATTGATGGAAAATTCAATTTATGCTGATTAAGCATATTGCTGCCATTGGACAATTCTTAGAGCATGTGTGCATGAATTGCAATGGGTTACATATCTAGGTGTATAATTTTGTCTCTTAGAACATGTGCAGCTTCAACTATAGTGCTAAACTTTTCTCATATACCAGTAGTTTATGTGAGCTCCTAATGCTACACATCCTTACCAATATTTGACTTCCATCAGACTTTTTAATTTTATCCATTCTGGTGAGGTATCTTATTGTAGTTTTAACTTTTATTTTCCTTCTTACTAATGAAGTTGAGCATTTTTTCATATCCTTAGTGACCATTTGGATATCCATTTTGTAAAGTACCCATCATGACTCTAACCCATTTTTTTCTGTTTTTTGTTTTGTTTTGTTTTTTCCTAAATGGAAATGTAGGAGTAGTTTATATATCCAGGATACATGTGTTGGAAATATATTTTTCCATTTCTTGGCCTATCTTTCCATTCCTTCAGGAGATTTTTTTAAGATAAGTTTTTAATTTCAATATAGTCTAATTTATCCACCTTTTCCTTTCTTGTAGAGTTTTCTGGATTCTATTTAAGGAGTCCTTTCATACCCAGAGGTCATGAAAATAATATGCAATATTATTTTATAGAATCTCAATAGCTTTGCCTTTGGCATTCAAATCAACTTCCCCATCCTCCAGCCTGACATGATTTTATATTTGGTATCTAATAAGGATAAAGTTGTTTTTGTTTTTGTTTTCTTTTCCATAGATGTGTAATTTTCCAGCACTATGTTTTGAAAATAGTGTCCTTGCTCTCCTGTCTCCAGTAATCCTTCAGTCGTAAATCAATTGTCCATATGTATACAGGACTGTTTCATAGCTTTCTATTCTGCTATATTCATCTGTTTGCCAAACTTATACCACTATCCTTTTATCTACTTCAAGAACATCTTTGCTGTGCTTGGCCATTTGAGTTTCTATGTGTATATATATATATATATATATATGTGTGTGTGTGTGTGTGTGTGTGTGTGTATACATATATATATTTAATCTATCTATCTATCTATTTATTTATTTATTTATTGGCTGAGTTGGGTCTTTGTTGCTGCGCACGGGCTTTCTCTGTTTGTGGCAAGCGGGGGCTACTCTGTTGCGGTGCACGGGCTTTTTATTGCGGAGCACGAGTTCTAGGCGCACGGGCTTCAGTAGTTGCAGCTCCTGGGCTTTAGAGCACAGGCTCAGTAGTTGTGGTGCACGGGCTTAGTTGCTCTGCAGCATGTGGGATCTTCTCGGACAAGGGCTCGAACCCGTGTCCCCTGCATTGGCAGGCAGATTGTTAACCACTGCACCACCAGGGAAACCCTCTATGTATATTTTTAAATTAGCTTTTCAAGTTACACACATACCTGCACATAAAACTTGGAGAGGTTTTTATTGGGATTATAGTATTGAATCTATGGAGACCAGTATCTTTATGACATTATCTTTCAGTTCATGTGTAAGGAATCTCCTTTCATTTAATACTTAGTGTTTTTCTTTTCTTTTAGTAGTACTTCATAGTTTTCTGGAAAATGTCTTACATATTATTTGTTTGATTTGTTCATATATATTTGATTTTGGTAGAGACATTTTAGATAGTGCATATATACTTACTTTATTGTATGTTTGTTGATGGTATATAGAAATGTATATGAGTTTTGTATATTGATCTGGTACCTAGCAACTTTTTAGGCCTTTGTAATCCTATTCATAGATTTTATTTTTCTTTAAAAAGTTTTATGAATATAATCATATTCTCTGAAAATAATGACTTTTTGTTTCTTGCATGAAAATCCTTATAAAATTTATTTCTGTATTTTGCATGCCTCAGTGGCAGGAAATAAAATGTTATAAAGCAGAACTAAGGGCAAAGTTTTATTTTTTCCCCAGAAAGAATAACAAAATTTATATAATGCTTTTTATTCATCTATTGATATGATCTGATTGCTTTCTTCTCTATTTTGCTAAAATGTAAATTACTTTGGTTTTTAGAAAACATTAAGACAATCTTGTATTCCTAGAGTCAAGAAAACTTTTCCATGGTATTTTATCCTATTCATGTATTTATTCAAAATACATGGTATTTCTATCCTATTCATAAATATTTTCTTTAAGAATTTTGCATTTAGTTATTTAATGAGTTTGGTTGTAATTTTACTCTCTTATATAATCTTTTAAAAGTTTCAGCATATAGGTAATGCTGACATCAAATTGTAGCCGAGAAATTGAAATATTAATCAACAACCTGCTAGACATCAAGAGAAATTTCCACTAATAAAATAGCAAATTAAATTCTATAGCAAAACACCAAGGCCAGTTAGAACTAATGGAATTTTGCCCATAGTTAGTGAGCATGTCTAATTTAGAGACCTAGAATATTCAGTGTTTAAGGGAGTGAAGCCATATCCAAATGCATAGAAAGGTCTTCCAGGGGTGATCAAGGAAATTTCTCTTCATCTCACTTCCAAAATAAATATCTCTCTGCTCTAAGTTATTTGGGACATTGTGTTCTCAAAAATAAAATGTGACTTTGATTGGAATTGATAGTTAGTGGCACACTGAATCACTGGAAATGGAGTAGACTGTTGGAAAATGGAGGAAAGTTCTTAGAAGCAGTGAATTTTCGGTATTCTACACTTCTTTCATCTTTCTGCCATGATAAAATCTATAAACTCTATTTATAAACAGGTTAAGTTCCAAAATCTTTTCCTAAATCCCCTTGTTAATAATTATATAGATTAAAAAGTGTTTTTATAGGTATATTTATTAAAATTCTAAAATACAATAATGGCTAATGCTGTTTGTTGATAATGGGAAGAGTTGGTAACTCTTGTTCTTGCCATGACTTTTATAGCAATTATGAACATTTGGAGATTGATAAAATAAAAGGCTCTTTGAATTAACCTGAAATAAATTATTCCATAATTAATCAGATTATCAGATGGAGAAAGCAACCCACCTAGGAATAAAAATGTAACTAAGTGAGGTGATGGATATTAATTAAGCTTACTGTGTTGATCATTTTGCAGTATATACATATATCAAATCATTATATTGCACACCTCAAACTTATACAATGTTATGTGTCAATTATATTTCAATTAAACTGGGAAAAAAAGAAGACACATTAGATAGATGGCTACTTGACATTGCAGGGGTTTTTTCCCCCCCAAAGAGGTTTTTATGTCACTAAACACTGAAACCTAAGTCTGAGAGGAGATGATGAACAGCAACTTGAACATTAGTAAGAGAGAACAAGGGCAAAAAAATCATCTTGACGCTATAGACTTCTGCTCACTCAATGAGGAGTTCATAAACAACAACACTTGTATAGACCAATTGAATATACTATAATGTAAGAGACAACAAACAGTCCTTTCAAGTTGCACAGGCCAAACATATTATTGGTAAAGATTTACTATTGGAAAGAGAATTAAGTTTTAGAAATAAAATGACTTCGTGTTTGTAGGAAATTAAAGAAAAATATAGATGACATAAAACAAAAATGTAAAAATGTGCTGGAGTGATAAAATTAAAATAAGAAAGATTTATAGTAAGGTGATTTTTAGCAATTGATTATGTAAGGATAAGTTGTTATAAAATTATGAAGAAAATATTCAGATATCATCAGTTTTATAAATGTAAAGAAGTATATTATAAGCTTATTCTTTCTGAGTATATAAGTAACTAAAAAACTGTAGTGATAAAGGATAAATCAAAGTGATTAAATTAATAAATGTAATATTCTAGAATAAAAAAAGACAGATTAATGTCCAAAAACTGTTAAAAAAGATTCTCAAATAATTGTTATAGTCATTAACAGTATATATGTCAAAATGTTTCTAAAATCAAAATATGTAACATTAAAGATAAGATTGCTTACCTGCGTCTAAAATTCCAAATTATATAAATTAAGAGAACTGGTGAGGAAAAAATGACACAAACATGAAATTAAACTTATAACCTGTACCTTAGCTTACATATGAGATATGGAATAAATACCTTTTTTGATCTCTGATAATTATAGAATGTATTTTGAACTTAAAGGTAATTACTAGTAAAAATAGAGTCATTATTTACTCCTTTAAAAAATTTTTAAAAGTCTATAAAACATACTTCATGTTAATGAAAAGAGTAAAAATAGAACACTTAAAGTAGATGATAGACAAAGTAACACTTATGACAACAAATTAAAATGGATTAAATTTCCCTATTAAAATTCAAAGACTGAATAGATCAAGAATACAATCAAACTTCATGCTCTTTTAGAAGTGGTAAACCTAAAGCTGTGTGAACAAAATGGATTTAAAAATATATGTGTGTGTCTCTGTGTGTGTGTATAATGCCAAATGTGGTTTAATTATATGTATATTTAATTTTATATCATACAATCATCACAATCTTTCAAGTTCCTATTATATTTTTTTAAGAATCAAACAACATTCAGGGTATTATTACTAATAATTTGCTTAGTGCACAAATCATTAGGTACAGGTACTACAGCAACAACAAAATAAAGTTAGATATTATCCATAAATATTTATTGATAAAAGATCAAAATGTTGGATGTGGCTAACACCTAACATGTGTTTACATGTAATAACAAGAGAGCAGATCAAATCAGAGCACAATATCCAACATGAGGGATCGGACAGGAGGAGAACAAGCATCCATTTTGCCACATTTCTGAAACAATTTTAGCAAAGTGTTAAAGATAAAATATTCTATTTTTACCAGCATCCTGAATTTAGGAAGAGTATAAAACTTAATCATTTGTTTTCTTTTGCTCTTATAAGCTTTAAATAATATTTGAATAAAAGGAGCAGATTTTTTTAAAAAGAAAGTGTCGATTGTGTGGTGTTTACTGTAGATAGTGTTGGTGTTTTCAAATAATAAGGATAAATAAATTCATTAAATCAAGATCAATTATTTTTAGAAGGGTATATAATTTATTAGATTTACATAAGTATTTTCCACTTAGTTAATTAATGTCATTAATATTGTAAAAAGAATGTCAAAAATTAATACAATATCAAATATAAATTCATATTATTGTCAAACTTAAATTAAAACATCTTATTGCTATTTTAATACATTTTATATTTGAGTCATTTTTGATACTACTTTCCGAGTTAATAAATGAAAGTTTCTCAGTAACCTATTCTTGAACTGAGGTTGCTTGTCCCTCCATATTTGAAGTAACCTTTCTTCAATAATGGGAGGAACGCCATTCATCTTCCTCCCCAATAAAGATTTACATAAAACTTTTTTTTTTTTTTTTTTCATTTTCTTCCCTGTAACAGCTGTGCCTTCTCCTCAAATACCCCATGGGAATAGTTTTAGCATGATAACAACAAACATCCTGCTGTGTTGTATTACTTTCATATACTAATTACAACACAAGCTGCAAGATCTACTTGGTCTCACACTTTACAGATGAAAAATAAAATAGGTTCAAAATAAACATTTATATTCTTATTCTAAGGAAAAATGGTGGGGTCTGAGAGCTAAAATAAACAGAGTACTAGGAGAAGGGTCTTTTGAAGCTGTTATCCATTTCTAATACACTATGTCGCAGAGGAGTTTAGGAGAGAAAAGTTTTGTATAATAAATAGGCAAAGGGAAACAGTTTTAGTTCTTAAAAGAGGTTTAAATGAAGAACAGAGATGATGATGATAAAACATAGTTTGTAACTCTGTAAGTCCTCAGGTGTGGAACATTTTCGAAGTAACTGCATATTAATTTGATAACGTTTTCATAATATTTAAATTTCATGCAAATATGATAAAGGAAATATTTTTCTTTCATTACAAAATGCCTTTACCTCCTTCAAATTACTACCATCATTTCATTTAAAGATATTTTTAAAGTTCTCCCACATTATAATGCACAAAAATTTTGTGATATTCATTCTACTAATCATCTGTTGTTTATGTCTAGGAAAATATGTTTATTACTTCTGATTCATTATCTTCACTATATGTATTGGAATTATTAATTTTATATCTCTAGCTCTGTTTTGAAATTACCATTTTTTTCCTGAGAAGAAATTTTACCTGGGGTGGCATATAAAAATATTTTTCATTTTTATTATTGGGACACTTCTCATATACTCATTAAATTGTAACAGAGTAATTATGTTTCCATTATTTTCTTGAAATTAGATGGTGGAAGAGGATGTGTTGTTACATTATAACATCCTTGATGTAAATCATGAATTATCTTTTATTAAGGACCAGGTATAAAATAATATTTTCAGACTTTGATGCAGATTTGGAAATGATACAAATTGTAATCAGTAGAAAGAGCAAGATAATATAATAGTAAACTTGCACATTTAGAGCATAAAACATTGTCCAGTCTAGATAAACATGATTCACTAGTAGTATTTTTGCACATAATCACTAATACATTTATGCATTTTATGCATTAGTTTACACAGTAATTTGTAAAAAGTTCTATTGTAGATTTCTAAGGTAGTTAAAGAAAGCCTCTGAACGTGAGTTAAGGAATAATATACTATTGTCCGTGACATCTTGAAAATAGTCAGCTGTCTAAAAAACTTATATATTGGTCCACTCCAGGAGAATATGTAGGGGAAAAAATGAGATGAATAGGAATAATTATTTACACACATGAAAAGAAAATTTTCTTGGCAAAGACCATGGAATTGTATAAGGAGAATGCATGAAACTCAGATTTGTAAATAACATTAACCCATTTATCATCAGAAAGCATTGTAGATTTATGTTTTATTTCATAATCTTTTTGTTAGCTCTATTTTCTTTGTTTTATTTCTTCAGTAAAGTCTTTTTGATGATTTTTCATAAAATCACCCTGCTTTCTCTAAACTAGTGGGGAAAAGGAGGGAGACATTTTTAATCATGGTTAAGTCTGGAAGGTAAAGGGAAGAATTAGCCCTAAAAATCAGAGATCAGAGGCATGAGGATGCTGAAGACCTGCTGGTGGGGACCACTGTTTCTCCATGAATTCTTTTTGCCAGTTCATTGAGAATATGTGAGGTGTGTGTGAGTGAAAATACTCATGATTTCTTCCCCTTCCTTCCTGAGGATTTGGTGACTGATCTGGACTCTAATCCTGGTCACAATATTTACTAAATTCAGGCACAGTTTTAATTTTGTTTAAATTCACAATTTCATTCTTACCTCAAAACTACTTGAAACATATAATGTATATTATTCTAATTTTACATATTAAAAGCTTTAGATTTCAATGCATAAGTAATTTATACAAAATAATAAAGCACACTGAGATCTGATTGTCTTCAAGGCAATATGTTGGTCTATTTCCAGTCATTGCATTGATTGAAAAATATCCTACAGTTCATATTTCTTTAACTCCTACTGCTCTTTTAATCAAGCAATTTAAATAAGTACATTTTTATTACATCCAAGATGCTTAGAAAGGTAAGTTTTAATATACGTGATTCAGAATAATTCTGTATGTAACCTTATAATTAATTGTGAAAATAATTTTAATTTAAGGATTAAATTTTAAATGAATGTCAAAATAACTCATCTATAACGTATGTGCCAGAACTTCCAGAGTATCGATTTCCAACAGAATTTATTATGTTTTTGTAATTTAACCCCAAAAGGGATTTGCCTCCTCAAAATTCTTCGCAACAGCTCAGTGAGATTATTTTCGGAATAAATAGTAACTAGCCCTATTATTTATTCCAAATAAAGATTGCTTCTAGTGATTTGGCCAATGATTTTAGAAAAACCTAAAGATTACACTTCTAAAAGTAAATTAAACTCCTGCATTAGTTTATAAAACACTGAGGAGTTTGGCATTACCAATTTAACCATTTATACACTACTAGAAATGTGTTTAATTTCTTATTTATTTATTTTATAAACTAATTGCTATAAAAACAGTGCAAAATTTGGATTTTTGAGGACTAAAATGGAATATTTTGACACTTGATCTGGGATCGTAATATAAGTTGATGAATGAAAAATGAAGGGATAGAGGAGATTCATTTGTTCATCCAAGAATTATTTTTTCAGTATGGTCTATGAACAAGAATTTTTACTAGTCTTTGGGGATGTATAGACAAACTACATAATTCCAGGCCTCAAGAAACTGGCAATCTAATGAGTAGAAAGTAAACCAATAATTAAAATGAGTCATGGCAATAAATTTAAAGTATTTAAATCCATCATTAAAATAGAAAAACAACACCAAAATTTAGACAAACACTGCTTCCATAAAAACTCAAATAATTAGGTAAATATAGGATAAAATATACACCAGCTACAGGCCTTTAAAGAAAACAGAAAGCAAAATATAAATATGAATCTAAGGACTTCCCTGGTGGTGCAGTGGTTAAGAATCCACCTGCCAATGCAGGGCACACGGGTTCTATCCCTAGTCCGGGAAGATCCTACATGCCGTGGAGCAATAAAGCCTGTGCACCACAACTACTGAAGCCCACATGCCTAGAGCCCATGCTCCGCAACAAGAGCAGCCACCTCAATGAGAAGCCTGTGCACCACAACAAAGAGTAGCCGCCGCTCGCCACAACTAGAGAAAGTCTGCGCAGAGCAACGAACACCCAAAGCAGCCAAAAATAAATAAATAAGTAAATTAAGAAATATATACATGAATCTAGGTAGACTCTGAAGTAAATCTACTAAATGAAGTTTTTATTATTTGAGAAACAAAATTTATAATAAGCCATAGTTGTATGTCATTAACATGTATAAATGAATCATTGAACTCTTAGGAAAGAGTAACAATTTTAACATAGCTTTCTCAGTATTTAGCTATTAAGTAGAAAAATAAACGAGATAGCTGAATTAAGTAATTATTAACGATTATATGGTAATTATATGCCCAAATTTTCACCTTCCAATGAAAAGATAAAGCTTTTTATAGTGTCCATTAAGCCTTTACAGTAGATGGCTACATGAGTGACCTTAGAGAAATTCACTAAACTCTAAAAATCAGAAACTCTGAAACAAAGCTTTTGGGAAACAAATGAAGATGAGCAATCAAATTAAATCATGAGTTATAAAAGCAGTAAAACAATAAAATGAATAAGTCACTCCAAGGGCCAAGTCTTTGTAAAATAATGAAATTGTCAAATAATGTTCAAAAGTCAAAGAAAAAGGGGATAACATGAGTGCATATAATTTGAAGGTAGAATAGATATTATTATCAGAAAATACTGTGTGCAATTCTAAAACACAACAAAACAAAAAATCAGAACATAATGTTTCCATGAGAATAAAAAAGGTCAAAAGAGTTAAAAATAGAAAACATAAGTTACCTTGTACAACTGAAAGAAAAATTTAAAGCTATCAAATTCAAACTATTATTCAAACTCTGAAATAATAGTTTGATAATAGTTTGATAATTTGAATTATCAAATTCAAACTATTCAAACTCTGAAAAAGACTATTTCAGAGTTTCATTCATGAGCACTTTTATTTTTTCAGCTCCACAGAAATAGCTTCCTTACATACTTACAATATTATTACACTGAAAATAATCTTAGCTATTTAAAAAAACAGCATACAAAAACATTGGAATAAAATTAAAACAAAATGTACATTGATTTTGCAGAAAAAATAATAAATAAAATTTTAATAAGAATTATAAAGAATTGAAAAATGTAAAAAAAAGCCAATTCATGTGGTTTAATTCAATATTGATGCTATTTTTTTCAAATTACTGCATATAAGCAAAGCTATTCCAACTTTAATAATTTCAAAAAATATTTTAAAGCGTAAAAGAATTTCTTTTGAAAAACAAAAAAGTGCATTTGCATAGATGTAAGTAAAATGCTATGTATGCCATAATAACGTTAGCTAATCAGAAAGCTCAAAATAAAAAATATAGCCATTGAAGACATAGCAGTTTCACTCTACTAATAGAAAGTGGTGGCACTATACTTACAGTGAGGGAAATATTGATAAAATGTTAAACAATATCAATTTGCATAACAAGGTGGATAGTATAGTAATATGCTATTGCACTTGGTATGCTTGTGTGTGAATGTGTTTACATCTGTGCGACATTGTACTGAGTGGGTCATTTCCTATTGGCCCCCAAATGATGGTTAGGGTCAGATATGTTCTTGGGCTTACTAAGAGGAAAGAGAAAAAAACAAACTCTGAAAATGCATCTCCGCTCAAAAATCTTCCCCTGCACCCTTCCCAGGAGAGGACTGGGAAGAAGAGAGAGCAGGAGGGACCAGGGCATTATGGGAAAGGTAGTGTTAATGATGATAAGTGTTAGGGGTGAGAGGTAACTTCCTTCCCTCTCAGCAGGGGAGGGGGTTTGAGTCCCACTTCACTCAAAACCAAATGAATGGGTAGCTCTAAGAAACTGTCTGGTAGATACTGAGAGTGGTTTTCTAGAAGGTGATGAGCATCTTCTTTCCCACTGAAACTCAGGCTTCTCTACTGCAACCAAAACAGTGAAATGTGGTGACAAAGTTTCTGCAAAAACTGGGCCTATGTTTCTGGAGTTTGGAAGAAAGTATGAATTCTGAGGCTGTAGACAATATCTTGTGTGAGGTTCCTGAAGGTAGAGGCTTTTAAGAGTAGCCAGCAATAGGCTGGAAAAGATCTTTGGGATAGTATGCCTGAGTTGAGGGCAGCAGACACCCATGCCAATCTCTGCAATTCTTGGAGAATAAAAAGGGTCTCATAAAGGAGTATAGAGCCCAGCGGAGGGGTAAGAGCTGTTGGTGCCCAGGGAAGTCATGCCCTGTACAGAGGCTAGGGTGCTGATCAGGGCCAAAAAGGGAGATGGTTGTTCTCCCTCAGGTGTTTCTGTATGACTGGGAGAGAAGCTATTGATACAATCTACCTCAAGAAATCATACACATTGTGAACTCAGAAATCACACACCAGTGGAGGCCACCAGCAATGGAGAGAACCTGATAGAAACTGAACAAATCAACATGAGCCTGGAGACTTCCCCTACCACTAGAGGTGAGTCCACATTCATAAGAAAAACACTGGTCTCCACTTTTGCTCTTCCCTGTCCCATGCCCAGAGGGTCCAAACCCAGAGGGCTGCAGCCAGAGAGTGAAAGAGCAGACCACTGTCTCTTCCGCTTTCTTATTTTGAGTCCTGTGACTCCCTTCCCCAGAAAAGAAAAGAAAAGGAAATACAAGTGAGAAATGCTAAAGGGAATAGAATTACATAAGATATTGGAATCTTAAAATGTACTGAATACTGAGTTCAATTTTAATAAACTAAAGTAGGGAATTTAAGGGAAGAGATAGTTGAGAGAGAAGAATTAAACATACTGTTTCTGAAGATAGAAGCTATAAAACTAAAAGTCATTATGTTAATTATTGAATGAATTGTGACTCCTCAATAAGCCGGTTATGTACAGGTAGGATAATCGTATGTCTACATGTTCATGGAAAATATTCTGGCAAGTTACAAACTAAATTGTTCATGGTGGCTTGTTATCTCTAGGAAGCAAGATTAAAGAGGGTGGTATTGTAAAGGGAAATGTATTTTCAGATTGTAAGACTGTGTTTTTTAGAAATTTTAAATAACAAAATATAAAATATATTAATTTTACAATTGCAGATTAATTGAAAACAACTTTACAAGTTCAGTTGAGTAACATTTGAAAAGAATATATGCCTATGAATGAAATGGAATAAGTTCTGTCCTGCTTTTCAGAAATAGTTGGGTTTCTTTACATTTAAGTAAGCACTAATGTAGTAGAAAGGGAATAATTCCACTAATTAAAACTGTAGAGTATTAGCTAATACTTAAGCTAATACTTAAAAAGCTAACAGCTTCTATTGTTTGTTAAGGACAAGAATTTTTGCTTATTATTGCCTTGTCATGAACAGCTACTTCTCAATTACATGTGATAATGAGAGACAAAAATTGCATGGGTAATTTAAAGCCACAATAATACCCTAATGTAATTTTAGATAGTATTTTCCATCTTTCCCTCTTTATAAGCTCTTGACAGTACTACTAGCAATTGCAGATACTAACTGGTTCAGGTTTTATAACCTCTCTGTCATTTTCCTCTCACACTTTGATGAACCTATTGACTTGAAGTGAAATGATTGAAAAGTAGTCATAGACAGAAAAAAAAAAAGGAGAGGAAGCAGAGAGACTCTATGAATCTAGTACCATATAATCAGGCTATGAAACCCAAAAGTTAAATATAAAATATGAATTGTCCTGAATTTATGTGACTATTTCTCAAACATAATGGTATGCAGATGTCAATAGCTCACATTTTATTACTAAGGCGGTTCTCTAATTAACTACAGCTTCTCAGATCTCTGTTGTCAGTTATGGTATTAAGCTGCATGGGGATGTTTTAATGATGGCAAACTTGATAAATGGACACTATTTTTATTGTTGTCTATTTCTTCCATCAGTTCAGTTATATCAATTCCAACCCATATAAAATCAACCATCGGTTGTTAAAATGGCTTTTTGAGTGAGTAACATATTCAGTGAAATGAAACTGTGTCACCATAATTGTCTCTTAGCACTAGGACATTCTTTTTTAGTGGTGGCAGCTTCTCTCTCCTTCTGTCTCTTATTCTGTTGACTAACTAGGCTTAAAGATAAAGACTACCTCACCTACCCGCACTGGCTTCTCTTCATAACCTCTCAGTGCTCGCTTTTATTCCCTGTCCTTTCTCATTCTCTTTCAATCATGTATTAGAAATATGAGTTGTGCTAGTTTTCATTTTCTTCACTTCTCCATAGAAATATAGTTAGGTTTCCCCCTTTGGCTCTCCTTGGAGCATATAAAAAGTCTACTCTTCTCCATTTATTAAGCTTTAAAAAAAATTCTAGCCAACTAATTCTTATTCAACTCTCCAGTAAGGTTGTGTTTCCCTTCACTGCAGCCAACTGCCATTTTCAAAGATTATACTCTTGTCAGGATTAACTCAAACATCTTACCTTTAGTTATTAATGGAACTAAAATTTAAAATATTGCTTTCCTCTTACTTATTTTTCTGTTTTCAAAATCTCAACCCCAACCTGAATTCATTTCTTAACCCCAACCTGAATTCATTTCTTATCACTTCTGTCTGAATGATAGTATTGCTTTGGTTCAAGGGTCCAATATATTACATTAAAATACCATGCTTCACCCAACTACCTTGGGCTTATAAAAGAGCAAGTCACTTCAAAAAAGTATTGATATTTAAGGAATACCTTTCACCAGTTCTATAAATTGCAAAATAAAATAGTCTGATAAATTCTGGTTTCCAGGAAGAGTCATCATCCTAACATTACAGTCTTTTTAAAATTTGTTTTGTTTTACTTTTAATGACCTCTCCTGACCACCTGATGTATGAAACAAAAAAGAGATAACTCTCCAGAGGCATATTTTGGCTAAATAAAAATTGTTGTAGCCAATATGTTGAAATGTACAGCCTGTGGATGTAAATAAAACACAATTTTATTTTTTAATTTTATTCAGTGAGGAAGCTTGTTTTTTCTCTCACTGGATGAAAATGTGTGCTGAATCTAGTGTGACAGACGGTTCTAGATTTATCTCAAGTTATAAAACATAGTCTCAATTTAGCATTAGAAGCATTTAGTGTAAGATATTAATCAATATTTCTATCTTCATTCAAAGCATGACAATAGCACTTTTACACACACAGAAAAAACAATAACAGTCACACACACACAAAAACCTCTTAAAAAATCTGTTGCCTCTCTAAACCTGATACATTTTTTATGCTCTTGCTTGAGGGGTTCCTGAGAATCTTGGCTCCGAATCTTTTTTTAATTTTCTCTGTAATATTGACCTGCCGCCTTCTGTGGCAATTGTTGCTTCTTGGTGCCTAAGTTGAAATTCCAATTTTGGCGTCCTTTTCACATTTTAATGGCTCAGAAAAATTCCTTCACCAGTGAGTGTGTACTGGTAATATCTCAAATATCAAGAGAAACTTTCTAAAATACATAAAGATATAACTCATGTCAACTTAGCAGAAGAGTTAAGTGGCTTGTGCAAGACAATGTAAACATTAATTCAGATATGCTAAATATTTCCCAGGTTGTCCAAAGTTATATTAGCCTCAGATTCAAAAGATGAAAACTACATACTTAGCATGAGAATAGGAACAAACCTATTTAGATGTTGGGAGAAATAAATCCAGATATATGGTTTCTGATATTTCAAATATTCAATGAAAATTTCTTAGGAAAATTAATAGAGAGCTTGAGTTTCTAAATTGAGCAAAGTGTCCTCAAAACAGTCAGAAATTCTAGGTGAACTACACTGGTTATAATGGTACAAAACTCAACCAGCCTTCTTTACTTGAAGTTCAGAAAAAATAGAAAACAAATTATACACCCCTAAGGTCAAAATAAAAAACAATGTAGATCTATTGAAGATTAAACAAGGTTTGCCTTATAACAAAGATTTAGCAATCAAAAACTCAGAAGTTTACTAACAAAAGACTTTTTACCAAAGAACTACATAGATAAGTCCAATTGGACCCAGATATCTATTTTCATACATAAAAATGAAGAGAGTAACAATTTTCCAATTGTTACTGAAGCTTCATAATGTTGACAGTTGATAATTTGGTATGTCAATATATCAATATGAGATTGAGAGATTTTTTAATGAATGAGCTTGTTGTAGCTAGAATCTTTTGAGGTTGAAGAAAACCGAAGTTTCACTCAATAAGAGGTAGGACGGTGTGTGTTTTCAAATATAAAGAGAATCTCATGGAACTCAAGGGAAGAAAGTATGTTTAGGCTTTAAATGAATTGGAATTGAAGGCCAGCATTTCTGGCCTGACCAAAGAGCTATATAAACACTCTAATTTCTGATTTTCTTTTCACATGTATGCCATTCTCTTTACTCATCTGTTTTCTTTTTCCTTCGCACATGAACTACTATAATTACTGGGACCAGCATTAAACTCTTGTGCCTCTGCTGAGAGTTTATACATTGTTCATTCATCTCTCTTGTAAACTATCTGCTAGGTTCACCCCAGCCCATCTGGTCCAATCTGCTGTTGACAAGGAGACTCAGAGTTTTGTGATACTTATGGTTTCCCCTTCTAGAAATATGTCTATTATTGGTTTGATTTTGAATTCAGACATAGTAGTGTTCTGTCAGTTGTCATACTGTTAGATTTGAAGGATCTTAAAATTTATTCACTTTATGCAACAGTCCAAGGATAACAGTTTCACAAATGCACATTAAGGAATGGAACCAAAAGACTAACTGCTACTTGTTTTTACCAATATCCCTCTCTGTTCTTCTCTGGAATAGCTCTGGTTTTAAATAGTACATTACCTCTCACTCAAGTAGAGTTGACAAAGAGGATTGCCTCAGTGCTGTCTGGACAATAGAATTAGACTTTATTTATCCTAAAAGTATTGTTCATGTAAAATAGTTTTTCTAGAACTAACTGAAGATATGAAAGAGCAGTCTTGACATGGTGTTATATTTTTGCCCAAATCTAACACTTACGATTCTCCTCTTGGAGTTAAATTGATATGGAAATGAGAAACTGCATATTAGAGTCTTTACCACAGTATCTGTCTCATAATAGGGATTCAGAAGATGTGATTTGAATTAATATGAATCTATATAACCTTGGATATATTTCACCATCTCTTCAAACCTCAGTCTCTTAAATTATTTCTCCACATGCCCAGTGCCAAGCATGTTCTCTCTTCTTGCTGTCAATATGTGTGTTTTTCCCTATAGGGTATGCTGGAATTTGCATACACAATTCAATTTAGCTTCAAACAATTCCTCTCTCTGGACTACATTGGAAAAAGCTGAACTACTGGGAGAATGACTAGGGAATTTATATAAGTATTGGGTCACTGAGCCAAAACCTCTCCCATACTCTCTTGTGTCTACTTTCCTAGCACCATGAACTTTCACACAGTAGAGAACAACCTGTTTCCTGGGTTCATGGCTTTCTCCTCTGGCACTCCCCTTCACTCAGTTATTAATAATTGACACTTTAGGTTTTGCAACTCCCCAATAATATCCAAAGCATGGATTCGTGGCATTCATAAAAATTATATTTAAGAGAATTTTATCCACCTAGTTTTCATTAGATTCATTTGTACCATATGAAGACTGAGTTGCTGCTTCTAGGAACACACCTCCTCTCAAAGTGTTGACATATTGTTATAAACAAAACAAACATATCAGGCCATTAGGATTTTAGTCTTAACATACCAGTATTAATTTATGATACCATTGCTCTCTTTTTGGGGGAAGTAAAGTTTCCATTATCCAGAAAGTCTTCAAGGAAATATATTTATTTACCTCTGCACTCACTGATTCTGCTTGAGAATTCACACACACACAGACACACACAAACAAATAAAACTACATTAATTGGTTCATTAATTCAACAGTTTTTGAGTTCCTTGGAAGACTGAGGAAAGAGAAGACATGTAAACAAATCATGGCAAGACAGAATAATATGTGCTAGAATAGAGTTTGTACTTGACAATAACGGGGGTATGATGGATAAAGAGAAAGGTTCTATCGAAAAGCTTCTGACTTGAATATATAACAAGCAAGTTAGGTTATTCACAAGTACATAAGGATCTGCTTTTTTTTTTCAATTATCTCTGCATGCTTTGGTAGCATTTGTGTTTTTTTTAATTAGTTAATTAATTAATTAATCTATTTATTTATTTATTTTTGGCCGCATTGGGTCTTCGTTGCTGTGCCCAGGCTTTCTCTAGTTGCGGCGAGCGGGGGCTACTCTTCGTTGCGGTGCGCGGGCTTCTTATTGCAGTGGCTTCTCTTCTTGCGGAGCACAGGCTCTAGGCACGCAGGCTTCAGCAGCTGTGGCACATGGGCTCAGTAGTTGTGGCTCATGGGCTCTAGAGCGCAGGCTCAGTAGTTGTGGCGCACGGGTTTATTTGCCCCGCGGCATGTGGGATCTTCCTGGACCAGGGATCGAACCCATGTCCCCTGCATTGACAGGCAGGTTCTTAACCACTGTGCCACCAAGAAAGTCCCAAGGATCTGCTTTAATTACTCCAAATCCCTGAGTAATAATCAATCATCAATTAAGTATTTATTATCTCCTGCATGCCTAGCATGGTTTTACAAACTACTGAAAATATAAAATAACTTTAAAGCATGATATCTGTTCAAAAAAGTGTTTATATAGTCCAGCATATTTAGCAAGTTAATCCATAGGTATATCTATTGAGAGCAAGTATTTCTCTAATTCAGCTGCCCTGGTTAAATTTCTTTGCTTAGGAAATGATTCCAGTAGGACCATAGTTTGATGATTCCAGTTTGAACATACTATTTATCTTACTGCCAGATATCTTGGCCATGCTACCCTTGTGAAATTGTCCCTTTAACCTCACAAATGCTTTTAAGCCAAAGAAAAACTGAAAGAGGGCCAATAATACAACTAAAAATACTCTGGGAACCCTGGAGCAACCACTTACTTTGCCTGGAAAGGGCACAAAGGGTCTTGATCTGCTGAGGTCAGTAACTTTAAAAGAAATGCCAGAAATTAAAAAAAAAATACCTAGAATTTAAAATTGAGATGAGATACTTTGTCTGCTCTTAACAATCTATAATGGCATTTTTCTTTGTAATGATAACACATATTATTAAAGCTAATATGTCTAAGTTCTGACAGTGACCAAAAACTGTTATAAATATTTTACATTCTAATTCTAATCCTCATATCTACCCTGTGAGTTCCGTACAATTCATATTATTATACCCATTGTAAAGATGGGATTTCTGAATCATGGGGAAGTTAAGTAACTTATCATGTATCACACTATAGTAGGTGCTGGAGCCAAAGGTTATGACCTCAGGCTGCTTGCAACATTGTCAACCCAGTACTAACCTGCAAAACTAGCCAAATTAATATGGGCCTTGATATGGAAGGGCAACATAAGCACAGATTAGTAAGGACAGAGGAACAGAGTGGAATACACAGAAAGATATCAGTAGAATTTAGAGAAAGCTGAATGAGAATTGCAGAACAAATTAGAGGAAAGACATTTCTGCCCCTTCACTAATCCTAGGGTATGGAGATTTGGAAATTTATATCAGAGACCCACAGTACTTTTTCTGTAGGAATAATGATAGCAGTCATAGCAATATTGCCTACTAACTTTTGAGGGCTTACTGTATTCCAGACTCTGGGAATTAGCAGGTATCCAAGTATTTCAGAATCATGTTTTTGAAAGATCTGGTGGAAACTAGATTATAGAAAGGCCAGAATGAAGCAAGAAACACATGAAGACATTTTCATTATTAAGAGCAGAATGAATGATAGCATGGAATAGGAGATAACAGTTGAAGTAGAGGGAAGTGAACAGACTTGAGAAATGGCTAGGAGATAAAATTGAAAATATTTGAATGGATTAGATACAGTTCCCTGTGGGAAAGAAAGAGAAAAGACAACCTTCCATGATTACGTCTTGGGTAGCTGTGTAGATTATGGTGCTGCTTCATGTTTTGGATATGTTAGTGTGAGGTTTTATGAGAAAGCTAAATGAGGAATCAAAAGACAATTGGTTGTGGATCCCAAGCTCAGAATACTCTTCTGGATTACACATTTAAAATTCATCATTATTTAAATGGTATTTGACACCAAGAGAGTAGATCAGACCACCAAAGGAGAAGATGTAAATAGAGTAAGAAGAGCACATATAATTTCACTTCATCTTTAAAGTAATCTACGAGGTAGGTTTATTAAACCCATTTTGCAGTTAATAAACTGAAGCTCAGAGTTCAATGACAGTAAGTGATTAATCTGGGACTCAGCCCCATATGTGTTTGATTCTAAAGCTTATACTTAAATCCATAAACTAGATTATAAACAAGTGGTTATATTTATGATTGTTAACATATAGTATAACATGTATCTAGTTCTTTTGTGCTAAGTAATTTATAGTCGGTTACACTTGAATAAAAAACTCAGGTTTTATTATAGTTAAATATTTGAGCTGAAAAGTTCTACCTATTTCAATCAAATTACTTTACTTTAAAAGGATTTATTTCATCTCTGTGTGCTGCACTCTACGTATTGAGCACAAAATACAACCAATTCTCTGCTTAAATTAAAAAGAAAGAAAAACTCTTTACGGAGGTCATCACATAATTGGAAGAAATAGGTAACTTTTATAAAGTAATAGTGAACAAACTTGATAACAAGTGACCAAGATGGTCTTAATGTTCCCCTCAATGTAACTAAACTTTAGAGAGGTTTCCTCCTGATTCTAGGCCCCTAACCCACCTTCTCTTAAAGGATTTACATTGGAAAACTTGCAATTGTGAATTCTTTCTCTGCCCTTTTGAAATATTTGTCAGTGTTCTCCCAGCCTTCTGCAAGTGTTGCAACCCAGGAAATGTCTTTTTCAGGAAACTGAGAACCTTCTCTTTGAAATGTAAACATTGACAGGGAGAACACCCCATTTCCTAGTCTCTCTGGAAGGGTAGGAGCCTAACTTCCATGAATACTGATTAACTGACATAGATGACCTAATCACAGTTAATACATCTGCAAACTCAGGAATAACTCAATGCGCTTGCTGTACACATCCCAAATCCCGTTGATCAACCTGCCTCCTCTCCCCAGTGCCTTCCAGTACTTTTCCACTAGCTCTGGAAGATGTTCTGTGCCTTGTACTATGTTTAGCAGCATCCTTGATCTCTACCCACTAGATGCATGTAGTACTCCCTCAGTTATGAAAACCAAAACTGTGTCCACACATCACCAAGTGTCCCTTGGGGGGCAAAATTACCCTGTTTGAGAACAACTGGAATAGACTGAAATAACGTCTTTGTACATAGTTATGTTTCCTCCAATGGTTTTGATTTCCATATTGAACTTTTTGCATCCCCACAAAGCTTAACAGTCCTACAAATGATCTAATTGTGTAAGTAATATACAGACCCATGGCACACATACATGTGAAATGAAACAATTACATACTGAAGTTTATTAACCAGCCGGCACAGTCAAGAAAGCTAGAGCCCCCAGTTATTCCATTCACACATCACTGTGCTCATGAAATTAGGGGACTGGGTCAATTGAATGTATTCACCAGCAGAGTATGAGTTGATTCTGTTGTTGGGCCCAGAGTCAGAAATAGTCTCACACTTGAGAACTTACCTGAAAATATGTGTGTATGTTTGTAGAAGTGAGTTTATAGTTGTCAAAACTCTTCAAATTTTTCTTTCATAGATATTTGCAATCACTTCTTTCTAGTCACTTATTTTTACTTTTGAGGTATTCAGGCTCAGCTCTTATCAGGTGTAGGCTTATCTTATTCCCTAAGGATGCTTTCTTTTAAATTAGACAGCTTAGTGTAAAGAGCTTCCTAAAAATGATTTAACTTTGCCTACCATCTTTGTTTACCAGGATGGCTTAGAAAAATCTCAACACCAAAAAGCTTTTCTCTATTATTTCATCTTCTTGCCCAGAAATATTGGTTTAAAATTCAGTTACTCTTTGTCAGATAAACAAAACTTAATATATCTACAAAAGAGTTTCTGTATTGCTTTAATAAACTTATGTAAATGTCCAACTGATGACAACACTTTAGTCAAATTACAAATATAAAACATCAAATATTTGTAGTTAAAATTTTGCTAAAATGACTTTTCAAAGATTTCTTTTGCTAAGTGTAGTTTACAGTAATGTTTCACTCTGAATAGTAGCCTAAACTTTGTTGGAAATTAATGTTGATGTCAGTAAATTGGTTTACTGCTGACTGTGAAACAGAATTGTTAATTATTATAAAAAAGGGTATGCAGATGCAAATAATATGGAAATGCTTGGTTTCAGCTAGCAGAACTAAAAATAATCTAACAACAAATAATACTACATTAGCAGCTCTTAGGTGTGGAGAATTTTGGCTTCCACTCCAAACGCAGTTTGAAATTTTTCATATGTAATTCATGAGATTTCCATGATTCATTTCCAGGACCAATACGGTCCTTTGTGCTTAGGAAAATGATAAGCTATTATTTTTTATTTTTCCATTGTTTTGAGATAAAAAACATATTTCCTGCTGTTGTATATAAATGGTTTGTTATACTTTTTTGAAATAGAACAGTTAGAGATACATGAAAAGCATTTGGCAGAGTTGTGTGAGAGAGCCATACGTTATTTTTCAGCACAAATGAAAATTTGTGTCTGCTGCACTGGACCCTTAAATCTCCATGTACCCAAGTAGGAACTATTTACTAGTCCTCTCCTACGTAATGGAAAATGAAGTATCCTTGAAACAAGATCATTTATAGAGAGCATGTTGTCTGTGCATGTTCTGAAATGATTGACCTTAAATCCTGTTCATTAAGATGGTCATAAAGAGATAGCTATATTTTTTATTATTGGGGATATGGAGAATGAATAAAATGAACAGCACATTTAATTATCAAGATTAGGTTGCTCAACAATTCATGGAAGAAAAAATTTCATATGCCAAAAAAAAATTAAAAACCTTTCAATATCTACGTAATCAAAGAAAGGCAAATTAAAATTTCTCACCTATCAAAGTTGAAAACATCATACTAAATGATGTGGAGAATACGGAGAGACAGGCATTTTTGCTCCCTGTCAGCCTAGTAATCTATACAAACTTCCTGACCTAGGGACACTATTTCAAATAAATAAATGTAGGCAACAATTTCTATAAAAAGATGATTGAGATAACATTATTAGTCACAGAATACTGAAATACATTTTGGTTTATTTTTTGGTAGCATATTATTCAGCCATTAAAGTCATGCATTCAAAGTATATTTAGTAACACATGAAAATGTTAATGTTTTAAGTTTAAGTGAAAAACCTAAATAAAGCCTATGATTCCAAATTTTAAAAAGGAAATTCACTAATATTCTATGGACAATAACAACAAAAGGAATTTTAAAAAATAACATCTGAATGCTAGCAATGTTTATATTTGGTTACTATAAATAAGATAAGAGGTGGTTTTGGGTTCTTGTACATTTTTTTTAAATTTCCCGGAATTTAGAAAATGGATTTATTATTTTTAAAAGTTAGTAAGTATTTGATAAGAAAATTAATTGTATGTTTGAGTGAAAGTCTATTTTGTACCAAGGAAAGTTACACAATTTCCAGGAGAGGTTTACACCTGGACTTTATAGGAGCTGATTTCAAAGTCTTTTGAGTACTGAAGGCTGGACTTCAATAGGAGTAATCTGCATTCTTTCCAAAGATAAACAAAGTCAATAACTGCCTATTGGAATGTGTTCCAGTTTTCTTTTGTATTTTTAACATCTCTTAGGCATAAGTATGGGATCTTATGGTCTGTTACATTTCTGTGTCTAAAGTTGATATACTGTTTTTATTTGAGCACATGTAAGTGCTGAGGAGCACAGCTCAAGCAGTTGAAAGTAGATGTGTTCTTATAACATTGTCACTCAATTATTCTGAACAATTTCTGGGTTGCATCTTCATGAAAAAATTGTTTAATGATCAATCAGCTGATAATTTGATTAGCTCTTTTCTCCATATTGTTAAACAAGGAATTGGAAACCAACTGAGATAATCCAAAGAACTGGATTGTCAAATCAAATTTACTTGAATCACAGGTCTTACCTAGTATCAAGTTTTCCTAATAATTTCAAGAATATTTCCCATGCACAAAGCAGGGGAGATGTCCTGAACCCCTGGAGTAGCTCCCCAGACTCCATCTGGATCTGAAATTTTCTGGAACAGATTAATGTATAAAGTTTTTAAGGAGGGAATATAGTCACTCTGTTTACATACAAATAACCATTGGGTTCATGCAACATTTCCATTTTACACTCGGATAGTACATATAGTTAATATGACATTTTTCCAGAGAGCCTCTGCCCCATAAATCCATGGATTGCTGGTTTATCATAAGCAATCCTAGACAACCAGGAATATTATGCTAAAATTCCATAGTTTAGAGTTCTCCTGCTATTAACACGTTTAATTTTTATGCCACAAGGTCTGTTATTAGTATTCACAAAGAAAATAGACTGGGTTACCTGCTTTTCGCACTCCAGTTTTCCTTCTCAAAAGAATCAGTCAAATCATACTCCCAGTCAGAAAATAATTTTACTGCCTTTTTCAAGGAAAGCAAATGTTAATAGCATTCACTTTGCTACCATCTCATTTCTAAATGCACATTATAAAGATGCATGTTTAAAGTCCTATATTTAATCATATTTACTGTTTTAAGGAAATATCCAAAACTCATGTTAATCTGAATTCAATATGTTTTTGCAGCCAAACATTTCCCAAACTATAATTTCAAACGTGACTATCTTAATAAAGCTACTTTAGAGCCTAGTCGTCACAGCATCCTCCTGTTTAAAGATAAAATATCCAAAGTTTTGTAAGTCCCCTTACCAATCATATTCTTAGGAGGTCTTTGAAAGCAAATAATGATTAGATTTGATGTTCTTTTTGCTAGAATAGTGTATAAAAATGACTAACTGGCTGTGATAGGAAATACTCATGAATTGGTCAAACTAAAAGACCTATATTTCATGTATCTCTGAATTTGCCGCCATCTTCCATACAACTTCTAAATTTTTATGTGCTCCATGAAGAAGAATAGTGCCTTTAGGGAATGTGTAGTAAGATAAAAAAAAAGACATAAAACTGTAACCTGGCTTTTTGGTATCTTACTTATAAAAGGCTCAGCCGACATACGTATTTCAAGTTATCTTTCTGTTGTGCACTATGCAATTTTATACAACTCTGGGAAATGCATCACAGTAATTTTAAAGACAGATAAGAATATGCCTTTTTTCGGTGAGATGAGAGAAAACAGATTATGAAAGAGAAGATAGGAAAAGGGAATGGTCAAGGCCTCTCCAGCATAAGTGTTCCTTAGGTAGAGCAGTTTTAGAAAAGAATACATATGGAAGTTGATGTTAACCATCTGTCCACAGCTGTGTACTCTGTGGTGTGACTTACCATAACTCCAATGATACAGTTTAAAGACCACTGTGTTAAAGCACTAGATTATCTAACAAAGTATTTTAAAATGTATCTGATTAGATAATCCATGACTGTCAGCCTCTAAACAAACATCACTCTATTAGTTCTCCAGTAGGGACCAGAGCTTTGAGGGAGTTCTGATCTAACTCTGACAATCTACGACGAAGGGGAGAAAGACCAAAGAGTGTGGAAAAGTACCTGAAATGACAGTATATGGCCTAAATTACAAATTTACTCTCTATTCAGTCTTTTTTTTAGAAGACTAAAGCTAACTGATACTCCAAAATTTTTTGAGTAAAAATCATGAAGTTAAATCTCACAGCTCTTAATCTCAGTGTCTGATATCATACAACATAAAAGTGCCAGTGTTGGAAGCTTTGATTACTGTCCAATGTTCAATTAAACAATACCCAACAGGAATGTATAACACTTTTTTCATATATTCTATGGGCCATTTCTAGACATTATGGTATTTTTTCTTTGTCAGTAAGACTAGTTAGGAATTACTCTTTCAATTAAAATTTTTGTCCTGTTCCGTCTCTCTCCTTAAATCATTGGATGCATAAAAATAATTAACATGTGCCATTTTCTACTTTACAGTATAAAGATATGCCAAGACTAAAATATGTGTTCTGATACCTTTAATTTGAGAAAAGATTACATATTAAATTAAGTCATCTAGATTGTTGCCCACTATAAACAATTTCTATTTATACTGTATGTTATAAAAAATAAATTAAAAATTGTCTAAAAGAAGCAAATTCCCACTTTTCTATGCTACCACTCGTTATTTTGTTTCAGATAAAACTTTGAAAGAAAACAATTGCTTTCCACAATTTGGAAGGATTCTGCTATTTTCTCTACCAATAAAAAAGGAAGGATGTTTCTGTTCAGAATGATTCATTGAAAGGTACTGGCTTCTGCTCTCTTCAGATTAATCTTACAATAGTTATTTCCTTGAGCAGCCATCAAATACATAATATTAGCATAAAATCATAACTTTGCTTTTCACTTTTGCCAGTATTAAGATTATGCTGGATTCATGGGCAGGTTTACAGGCATCCATCCTATTAAATATATTTTAGGTGCTAAAAAATTACTCATCAGCTTTTTATTAACTTTTATGTCATATATATTCAGGCACATAGACACGTGGTCAAAACAGGCACTGCTTAATCTTACAGTAGCATAGGGAATTTAAATAGAATTTGTGTAATATTTGCAACTATTTAGAAATTGGCTCTAAGAGTAAAACATAATCTTGTAAAGACGGGAAAAATGTGGTCAGAGGATAAGAATTTAAATAAACATGACTTTGGGGGATAAAAAGTTGATATGTGATTAAATTTGAGGATAAACTAATTTATAGTGAGAAGGACCTATATATATTTATTTTATGCACATAATGAAAACAGGTAGAAACATTTAGGAGCAGTCTTCTGAAATCTGAGAGTGTCTTAACCTTTCTTAAAACTATGAAGTCGTTTTGTTTCCTTTCACATTTATACTTCAATAATAATAAAAGTATGATAGTAACTTCTTCCACTTTTGAATAAAAGCATTATTTATATTAAATGCACTAGGTTATAATAAGAATTTTTGCAAAGAGGTACTAATTTATTAAAAATCAATATTTTAAGTAAGTTGGAAAATATATCACATAGTAAGGAGATCTACTTGATTTAAACTATGCTGACTTTTTTCCTTCATCTGAGAAGACAAATGAAAATATATGAAGGAATTAATTCACTTTTAAATTTAATAACATGTGTCTGGTGTCCACCAGGCACTCTTCTAGATCCTGGAGATACACTGGAGTACAAAATAGATAATGTTCACACCACGAGGTACTTATATTCCACTGGACACAAGAGATAATAAACATACAAGCAAATAAATAGATAGTGAAATTTCAAGTAATGGTAAGTGCTATAAAGAAAAATAATGCAAGGGAAAGGAGAATAAAAAGGAGTGAAATGTTAATAGGGTGGTCAAGAAACGCCTCTCTGAGAAGCGAGTGTTTGAGCAGAGATCTAGAAGATGTGTTGGAGAAAGTCAGGCTACTATTTGGGAAGATTTGCAGAAAAGAAAACAGCAGAGGCCTTGTGAGTAAAAGCATATCTGAGGGGTAGAAAGGTCATTGTAATTGAAGCATACAGAAAAAAAGAGAAAGAGGAAGAAAATGGGTGAGAATGGTGCTGAGGGTAAAGTTATGCAGAGTATTACAAACCATACAAAGGACTTTAAATTTGGAAAGAGATCCTAGAAAGATCTTACATTTTAAACCACTAAGGTAATCCCCAAATTTAAAAAAAAATTACAAGATAAAGTGCAATATCTATTATAAAATAATTTTCACTTAATGTCCTACTCATTCATATGAGGTTGAATGGATTTTGTAGATTTTCGAACCAGATCCATAGATATTCAGTATGTTCGGATACAATAAATAAATAAAACAGAAAATATAAAGAAAGTTCAGATAAAAATTAATTTAACTAAAACTGATATGATTTCATAAAAATGAATCAGTTGTTTTAAACAGACTCAACTAAGCAGAAAAACACAACTGAAAGAACTTTAGGCTAAAAAGTGAGGTAAAAGTTCCATGAGGAGAGGAACCCATTCCAAAACACTTGCCCAACCTATTGAAAATGAGCATGAAGTTTAGAGAGAAAAATCAAATGGAATTAGGTATATGTAAATGTGATTCCCCATCAATTAAGAAATGCCAACTTATTGTGCTGAGTAAATGGTTGTTTTAAAAAGTGCCAAAATTTCTTAAGTAATAAATATTAGAAAATAGATGCACTTTGCAAACAACTAAAATGTAAATTTGATATAAAATTAATGGGGAGTTAGGAGGCTTGGAATCCAATACCAGATTGTGAGTGATAAATAGCAAATCCATTGCTCCCAAAGCTATCATCACTGAAAATGATCCCACTCAGTAAAAAAGTGAAAGAACAATTAATGATGTATTTTTTTTCTAGAATACAAAATTTAACTTCTATTGATATTTTCATAGCAAATCCAACTGTAATACATATAAATTGTTTAGCAAAATTGACTTTCAACTGCTAGTAGAAACGTGGAACCCAAAATATCATATTGAGGACACTCCTGAAGGATTCATGAACTAGTTTGCTGTCTGCTGTACCTGTTACTGCTATGTGATTATATTTTAGCAGTTAGCTCAGATTACAGATTATTAACCGAATGAAATTTGAGAATATACTTTGCATAAAGGCTATTCTAAAGTCTCTACCATTTATTCATAATTTTTTTTATCAGAGCACTGTTTAGTAATCAAGAAACAAAGTCAAATTAATTGCCCTACTCTGATAATTAGTTTTTCTCGCAGATGTCTTATGGAAGGAATTTTCTTACTTTCTATATTCCATTTTTAAACACAATTTGTTGCTTTTATCCATTTTGTTTAGTCTATTGAACATCCAAATCTCTTAGAAGGTAACTGCAAACAGGTAATAATCATCGACATTCATTAAGAAACCGAATGTGTGCTAATGCACTGTCCTAAATATATTGCCCAGGATTCTTATTAAATCCTCATAGCTATCATGTGAGTTGTAGTACTATCATTGTCTCCATTTAACACAGAAGAAAACTGAGGTGACGAGGACAAATAACTTGCCGATATCAGAAAAATCAGTGAGTATATGGCACAAGGTTTCAAACCTAGGTGTTCTGAGCTCCAGAGCCAAAACTTCTATTTGCTCTTCTAAGCTGCCTATCAGGGGAACAAGGCACGGAGACTGGGTGACAAGGCTGGTGGATGTTTGAGTCGCCATCATGCCAGTGCAGAGGTTACTCTCCATAGGCACATACAATTTATGTGAGTAATGAACTAATTGCTTTGATGATGAATTAGCTAAGTTCTAAGCTCATTACAATATAATTATATTAAATTAATGGATTATAAAAATAAAAATGAGTGCTGTCATAGAAAACCGCATATATTTTATTTGAATCAAGGATATCAGGGATCCTATTCCTACACATGGAGATTAAGAAATGAAGATTAAATGATTATTAGAATAGGTAAGATTAAGGAATGAAGATTAGGCTTAATTTTTTTTTACTGTTTAGGTGTATTGTTACCTAAATAATAAATATTTGGACCCCAGGCTATTAGAGACAATAGTTTTTTAGTGCTCACAAGTGCTCCTTTTACAAATCCATCCATGATTAAGGGTTAATACATTTCTTGATTTTTAAAAATATCTCTTCAGAAGTATTCTATAGAAAACAAGAAAGAACATCTTCACAAAATTAATATCATTGAGAAATCCAAAACAGAGGTAATTACATGTTTAATGTTTAACTTAGTTTCAATTGAAGTACTTCTTATCACACAGCAGTTTACTATTAAGAAAGAGCTCTTATATCTGAGCCCATTCACTCTCTGGTATACAACTTTAATTATATTATGTTTAAACACCAGTTGTGTAGTGATTTTTGAAAAATGTTGAGTGTAAAGAACTGCTTTACTATTAAATCTCATACCATAAGACTGTAATACTTATTTCAGAAATAATAAAGTGTATCAAATGACTAGAAGCCTGTGTGGTAGGTATCATTTAGTCAGATTCATCCCTTCCATATCTAACCATGTTGTTTACTTCTAAGCAAAAGACCAAGTGGTATATTGAGGGATAATATAATTACCATCATAATGTAAAATTATGTGGTATAATTTTTATTTTATTATTATAATTTTGAGTTTTCAACTCTCACTATGAAGATCAACCATTTTTAATATTCCCATTGTTCCACATAAAATAAAATATTTTAATGAATGCTATCTCTTAATGCAGTACAAATTATAGCACTACAGATCACAAGCAGGGCAGTAAAAAAATGTGTTGAGGAGCAGGTTCAACTACAAATGTAAATGTACAGTTTTCAGAAAATTAAAGCATACTAATATTAACGTTAGCAAATGCAAGAAAGTTTTAGGTCTTATGCAGGAAACTACCCTGACGTATAGACAACTTCACTAAGTCAGATAAAAACGATTGCTGCATCACATGCTATGAAATAATGAAAGTAAGAAAAACATGGCCAGATTATAAAGCTTCTGAGCAAATTCAAATATATAGCAAAATTATATATTTGGCACATAGTAGGCACACAATAAATATTTGTTAAATGAATAAACATGGAAGGTGGAAACATATATAATTATTTTTCTCTCAGTCACTGCACACTCCAGGGAGTGAGGTCTACAGATTGACTCCCCAGAAACCTCAAAGGGGCCCTTTATTACATTAGTGAATTTCTTGTGATACAGGATCTAATGGTCAACTTTGAAGACTCTTCAATCTAAATGTCTCAAGACACTAAATGCATCATCTCTCAGAGACCAATTCCCATTAATCAAGATAGTGGGATTACTTGTAAACACCAGAACGCTGATGTACTCATTTTAAATGACACGTTTCATCACATAAACTTTGCATTCTTTCCCTGTAGGTAGATGTATACAGGAAACCAAATCATAAACTGAATGCTGATGAGTGGTCCTTGAATTACAATAAGGAGAGCTGGAAGAAGCAACCGTTAAAGGTTTTGGTCTATGACAGTCTGATATGTCCATTTTCCAAGGATTCTTCTTGCTTAGGGGACGGGCAGTTGAGAACTACATCAACTAAAGCCTCCTCTTGTGGATATTACCACTAGAGTTTGCCACTACAAAGTTTTTTAAAGATTCAAATCACCATTACCTTTCTCATTAACACATTTTTCATTAAATCTAGTGAGTAATATCAGGCCTGTTTGCCTCATCACCCAGCAAGTGGTTTGTTCTGCTCTATTATCTCTTGTACCTACAACTTGAATTTAAAATATATCTCTACTGACTAAAACACATCTTGAGGAAACGCTTCTTATCCTTCTCAGATTACCGCATCTATCTGAAAATTAGTACATTTCTACCACTGTGCCATGTGGAATCATTTGCTATATTTGCGTATACCTGTACCTACAGGTTTCTGCTTTTACTTATAAGGACCTAAGTATTATGGGAGGGAGAGGAATACACAATTTTTAAAATTCATTGACATCAAAAGTTCTTGCATCCCATCGACCTCTTTGGAATCCCAATAGCTAGCTATACAATACAAAGAAAATTCTCTCTCTGCCCAGCCACTGAAGAAGAAAGAGGGAAGAAATAGACGGAATTTTGATCACTCTCTAACAGATTGATCGTTATGTCTGCTATTCTCCTTGGCATAAGTATCATCAATGTAGTAGCAATCATATTTGGTTAGGGGTTAGATTATTCAGAATGAGGTCTTTCCTATCTCTGTCAATTTTAATTGTGTAACATCGGGTGCATTACTTAATCTCATTTGTAAATGGGGTTACACAGTTATCAGAAGTTCTTAATGCCTATGCTTGTGGCATTGACATAATCCTATCAGTATTTATGACTAATTAAAGCAATGATTCTTTTTGTTTGTTTTGTTTTTGTTTGCTTTTTTCTCCCCTTCCAGTTTTACTGACATACAGCACTATATGAGTTTAAGGTGTACAGCATAATGATTTACCTTACATACATCATGAAATGATGACCACAATAAGTTTAGTGAACATCCACCATTTCAAATAAAGTTAAAGAAATAGAAAAAAAATGTTCTTCCTTGTGATGAGAACCCTTGGGCTTTACTCTCTTCACAACTTGCATACATAACATACAGCAGTGTTCATTATATTAATCATGTGGTACATCACATCCTGGTACTTATTTATCATATAACTGGATGTTTGTACCTTTTGGTCATCTTCCTCACCCCTCTCCTCCCAGGCCTCCGCCTCTGTTAAACATAAATCTGATCTCTTTTTCTATGGGTTTGTTTGTTTGTTTTTGAAATGTAATTGACCGACAATACTGTGTTAGTTCCTGGTATACAACATAGTGATTCAATATTTCTCTACATTTCGAAATGATCACCATGTTAAGACGAGTACCATTGTCACCATATAAACTCTGTTAAACATAAATCTGATCTCTTTTTCTATGGGTTTGTTTGTTTGTTTTTGAAATGTAATTGACCGACAATACTGTGTTAGTTCCTGGTATACAACATAGTGATTCAATATTTCTCTACATTTCGAAATGATCACCATGTTAAGACGAGTACCATTGTCACCATATAAAGATATTACATAATTATTGACTATATTCCCCACACTGTACATTTCATACCCGTGACTCATTTATTTTGTAACTTAAAGTTTGCACCACTTAATCTCCCTCACTTATTTCTCTCCTCCAACCTCCTCCCCTCTGGCAACGATTTGTTTGTTCTCTGTATCTCTGAGTCTGTTTCTGTTTTGTTATGTTTGTTCCTTTTCTTTTTTTTCAGATTCTACACATAAGTAAAATCATACAGTATTTGTCTTTCTCTGACTTATTTCACTTAGCATTATACTCTCTAGGTCCATCTATATTGTCACAAATGGCAAGACATCATTCTTTTTAATGGCTCAGTAATAGTCTATTATGTAAGTAATAGTCCATATATATGTGTATATATATATATATATATATATATAAAATCTTCTTTATCCATTCATCTATTGATGGACACTTAGGTTGCTTCCACATCTTGGCTATTGTATATAATGCTGCAATGAACATAAGGGTATCTATTCTAATTAGTGTTTTAGTTTTCTTTAGATAAATACCCTGGAGTGGAATTGTTGGAGCATACGGTAGCACTATTTTTAATTTTTTGAAGAATCTCCATACTGTTTTCCATAGTGGCTGCACAAATTCACATTCTCACCAATAGTGCACAAAGATTCTCTTTTCTTCACATCCTCACCAAAACTTATTTGTTGTCTTTTTGATAACAGCCATTCTGACAAGTGTGAGGTGATATGTCATTGTGGTTTTGATTTGCATTTCCCCGATGATTAGTGATGCTGAGCCTAACATCATGTGCCATCTGTATGTCTTTTTGGAAAAATGTCTATTTTTTAATCAGGTTGCTTGTTTTTTTGATGTTGAGTTGTACGAGTTCTTTGTATATTATGGATATTAACCCCTTACCGGATATATCATTTGCAAATATCTTCTCTCATTCAATAGGTAGCCTTTTTGATTTTGTTGAGTTTCCTTTGCTGTGCAAAAACTTTTTAATTTGATGTAATCCCATTTGGTTTTTTTGGCTTTTGTTTCCCTTGCCTGAGAAGACATATTCAAAAAAAAATTCTAAGACTGATATCAAAGTGTATACGGTCTATGTTTGCTTCCAGAAGTTTTATGGTTTCAACTCTTACATTTTATGTCTTCGATCCATTTTGAGTTTGTTTTTATATGGTGTGAGAAAGTAGTCCAGTTTGATTCTTTTGCTTGCAGCTGTCCAATTTTCCCAACACCATTTACTGAAGAGGCTGTCTCTCCCACATTGTATATTCTTGCCTCTTTTGTGGTAGATTCATTGCCCATATAAGTGTAGGTTCACTTATGCCCTAGGAGTGCCCTCTATGTGGGCTGCGTAGGTCCTCTTGCAGGTGGCTTGCTACTGAGGACACTCTGGTAGGCATGACTGGACCCCAGTCTGGTTGGTTACCAGGACCTACCTCGTGTGGAGGCTGCCAGCCACTGGTGGGCAGGGCTGAGTCCTTGCATGGCTGACTATAGAGCTCTGGGAGTTCCCAGGGGTAGTGTTGGCCCACTGTTGGGAGGACTTTGGTCCTGGGGTGACTGATTGCAGGATTGGGGGTCATGGAGTTACTGTCAGCCTGATGGTGGACAGGGCCAGTTCCTGACTGACATGGTTGGCTGCAGGGCCCAGGATGTCCCAGAACGGTTGACAGCCCACTGGTGGGTGAGGCCAGATCCCAGGGCAGCTGGTTGAGGAACCCAAGGAGTCCCAGGGTGTTTCCTGCTTTCTGGTTAGACCGGGTCTTTTTTTTTTTTAGACATCATTTTATTTTATTTATTTATTTATTTATTTATTTTTGTGGGGAGAGCAGCACCACGCGACATGTGGGATCTTAGTTCCTCAACCAGGAATCAAACCCGCCCCCCCTGCATTGGAAGCGCAGAGTCTTAACCACTGGACCGCCAGGGAAATCCCCGGGCCAGGTCTTGACACAACTGGTTGTGGAGCTACAGTGGTCCTGGGGCTGGTGCCCACCCACTGGTGGGTTAGGCTGGGTCCTCAGCCTGTTGCTGGCCCATTGATAGGCAGGGCTGATTCCTGGGCAGCCGAGGGCTCAGGGGTTCCTATGGCAGCTGACTTGCTGGTGGATAGGGCTGTATTCTCATGCAGTTTGCTGTTTGGCCTGGGGCATCCTAGGACTGGTGCAGACAGGCTGGTGGGCAGGGCTGTTTTCCAGCACTAATAAGCTAGACGGGGGATTCCAAAATGGCCCTTTGCCAGCACCAGTGTCCTTATGGTGCAGTGAGCTCCCCAAAATAGCTATGCCACCATCTGTGTCCCCAGGTTGAGTCTTAATTGTCTCGTGCCTCTCTGAAAAGCTCTGCGAGATCAAGTGAGTCTGACGCAAGCTTCTTTCAAATTAATGCTTCCGCCCTGGGTCTCGGAGTGAGATTTTTTGCACACACTTTAAGAGTGGAGTCTTTCTTTCCCACAGCCCTCTGGTTCTCTCAAAAGTAAGCCCCGTCGACCTTCAAAGCCAAATGTTCTGGGGGCTTGTCTTCTCGGTGCAGAACTCCTGGGCTGGGGAGCCTGATGTGGGGTTGAACCCCTCGTTTTTTGGAGAGAACCTCTGCAGTTGTAATTATCCTCCCATGTGTGGGTCTCTCACCCAGGAGTATGTGTTTTGACTATACCTCATCTCTGTCCCCAGTGAGGTTCCTTCTTTTTATCTTTAGTTGTAGAAGATCTTTTCTGCTAGTCTTCAGGTCATTCTCATCAATAGTTGCTCTGTAAATAGTTGTAATTTTGGCATGCCCGTGGGGGGAGGTGAGCTCAGTGTCTTTCTACTTCTCCATCTTGGCCATGCCCTTAAAGCAGTGATTCTGGAAAAGGTAGTGAGTAGGTAGAACACAAACCAGGGGATGAGAAAAATGTGTTAGATTCTCAGTGTAAAAGAAGGAAACATATATTTTTGATAAACCCCTAACTGAGGAAGGCTGGGAAAGATTTCAGACTTTTTTCAAATGCTAGCAGTTTCTAGAACTTTCTTAGGTCACAGAATTCACAATGTCTTTTATATCTGAGAGCCAAAGAAAATATATACAAGTGGATATCAGGAATTAGTATGAGATAGCAATTTGTGGTAGGCATTTGTCTCTCCATTTTTTTCCTATATTACACTTTTGCCTAAAGATTTCTGAATGCAGAAATGATTGCTTGATGTGAGATCATTTTATAACTCATGGGTTAAAATATGTGGTGGTATGACACAATCTATGAGTAATGATTTGAAATCAAATTAATTTGGGTTAAAATTCCATAGAAAAGATTAATATTTTCCTTAAGGTGTTCCCATTCTTATGACAAATAACTGAATTTATATACATAAACAATTGCTTGGGAAATAGATAGGCATTAAGTTATGTCTCTGGCCAGAAAGAATTAGAAAACTTTCCTTTGTTACACATATGACTGATTTCAAACAAGGAAGAGAGAGTCACATGTGAGGCAAAGGGGAGTTCAAGCCTCAGAGCAAATGTTTTTCCAGTTTTGTTATAGCAAAGGTTAGTCATTAACATATTTTGACCTCAGTATATGCATTTATAAAATATAGAAGAATTAATGAGTACACACAGAAATGTGATAATTTTTAAGTTGTAATAATATTAATAATGTGTGTGAAGTGATGCTTGGAGAATAGACAACCAACATAGGAGGATAATTCTTTCTCTTCTTCCCTCTTCTTCTCCACCACTCCTCCTCCTTCTTTTCTACTTCATCCTCCTTATTATTATGAATGTCCATATTCCAAACTGGGAGTTTTGGTGAAAGGAAGAAATTAGTTAGACTCTAATTCATGCCATAACATCTCTATACATGTATCAACTTAATAGAAAATAGTGGCTCTAATTAAACTGAGTAGTCCCATCTAGAGAAATAATTTTTAAAAAAGAATAATGAAAAGTACATTGCATCATTGACCTATATGTATGAAAATATCATCTTTCTTCTCAAATTAGATCCTCTTTCTGACTGCCCACTTTCTGATAATGACATAAAAATCTTTCTATCACCCAGGATTAAAGTTTCAGGTTTTTATATATATATATATTTTTTTCCCTTACTTTAGCACATTCAATCACATGCAAGCCTGCAAGAATTAATGTGAATTATATCTACTCTTTCATTTCAGATTCCACAGCTACTATTTAATTTCTAGCACTCATTTTCTCTCACTTAGACTTTTACAACAGCTTCCTAAATATGTTGTGCTTTAATGAGCACTGACATCCTCACTTCATATCCTTGTGAGGAACAAACCAGAGCTGGACAAAAATTCAAATGATAGACTGATAACTGATGAAAAGATCAGACATAAAGGCTGCTAAGTAATTAGGGCTTTCTGCATGCTAGAAATCATCTTTTTTAATATTTGACAAAACTTGGAAGATATCTGGTAGTTTAGATTTCACCTAGCTAATATTTCCCAATAAATTTTTGGCAATAATGTATAATTTTATCAGTGTTTGGTGATGCCAAATATGTTGGTTTTATGATTGTCAAAGAGAAGTCGTAATAATGATCTCTACAGACATTCATTTAGGTTTTTAATTTTTATATCCACTCTGTCCTTAGGCTCTTGTTTTCCCTTGTCATCATTCACAACGTATTCCAAGCTCTATTTATTTTAATGGTGTCACAAAGGTAGAAAGTGAAAAGATGTTACATTGCTGGATGGCTGGATGAATAGATGATTGACAAATAAAGGTAAAACCACATGATATATTTTTCATTGCATGTCATAGATTTCAATACCAGCAAGTGTTTATAGCTAAAATATTCACGTAATTCCAGAGTTTGAAATTATTCAGATATTTAGAATTTTAAATTTATATTCTATTTACTTCAAAAAATATTTGAGGGAGATGCAAAAAATAACATCTACCGTAAGTTTTCAAAAAAAATAAATTATGCACTGAATAGGAATAATTTGATTAGCATCACGAGTGGCTACTTCAGTCAAACTTGTGTACTAGACTCACAGGAAAAACATCTACTATGTATTGAGTTCTTAGCTATAAAAATGAATAAGAAAAAGTCTTTGCCCTCTAATTTCTATGGTGTAGTTCAGGAGAGAGACAGATATAATAATTATAATGCAGTATATTAGCACATGTATTAGTGTTCACTATATAAGAAATAATTCAGAATCTCTATGGCTTAACAAATAAGAAACTATTTCTTGCATCTAGCCTTGGATGGGTTTAGTGGCACTGCTTCAGGCTTTGGAGCATCTGGGCCTGTCTCCAAACTGTGGATTGGAATGAAATCTGTTTCATATTTCTCCCATTATTCTTTTACTAGTGGTCACTTGGGGCATATTCTTTTCATGGGGAATGACACTAGCGTAGCAGAACAAGCCAACCTATGCAGGCACATTAAAAACCTTTGTTGGCTTCAAATCTGTCATATACCATTGACCAGAGCAAATTGCATAGTTAAGCTCATGCAACAGAGAATTCACACAAACCTCAAGAATGAAAGAGATTTGAGTAAATACCTGCCAAACAATAGCCCAATTCACCACAGCACTATTTGGAAATGAAACTCTTAAGTTAGCTGACAGTCTGAGGCTGGACTTTTCTGTACAGTCAAATGGTGACTTTTGAATGCACCTGTCTTTTTTCTCTCAAACCACCTCTCCTGCCTTGGTTTCTGCTTTAAATGACAAGAAGTAGTAATAATCAGATGGGGCCCCACTCTAGGACACTGATTAAGCTCCATTTATTGGTGTGCATTTTGGTAGACACTTGATGTGGCTCTCACTCACCTATACCTTACCCAGTCCAGCCCAGCTACCATGTTGCCTCTGATACTCTTGTATTTCTTATTACCTTAGAAAAATGATTCAGAACAAGCTAGCTAGTAATGAGATAGGTCACCTTATTCATCCTCTCTCTCATCATTCACTGAACTTGCTCATGGTTAAAGCTCAACAGATGGCTGATGTTAAGAATTTTGGGACTCCCCTGGTGATGCAGTGGTTAGGAATCTGCCTGTCAATGCAGGGGACATGGGTTCGAGCTCAGGTCTGGGAAGATCCCACATGCCTCGGAGCAACTAAGCCCGTGCACCACAACTACTGAGCCTGCACTCTGCAGCCCACGAGTCACAACTACTGAGCCTGTGTGCCACAGCTACTGAAGCCCGCATGCCTAGAGCCTGTGCTCCACAACAAGAGAAGGCACCGCAATGAGAAGCCTGCATACTGCAATGAAGAGTAGCCCCTGCTCACCACAACTAGAGAAAGCCCACGTGCAGCAACCAGAAAATAAAATAAAATAAAAGTGTTCTCCTTAAAAAAAAGAAAAAGAATTTTGAATTTCATGTTAGAGGAGAAAGAGCTTTCACGCCTCCATTGCCAAATGCCTATAGAAGTAAAACAACAAGACAAAGAAACAAAAAAAACCCACCAAAGTTAAACAGGCAAGGAAGATTTTATTCAAGACTGTTGCAACAAGGGAGAGAGATTGACCTCAACTCCACTTAAAAAAAATGGCTGTAGAGTCTTTAAGATCTGGGGTCTTAGGCCTTCTGTGTTTGCTAATTGGACTTACCCAAAGAAAAAGTAAACTCTCTCTTATCTTTATGGCAGGAGGTACTTTTCCAACTTTGATCAGTGGCCCACTGAAGTTAAGCAACCCCCATTCCACAGAGACTGGGAGAGAGGGGCACTAATTTCTTTGATAATTACCTTTCCATGAGAGGGCTTCCAGGTCCTTGAAAAAGAGTCCCTGGAATTTCTGAGTCTTAAAACTGGAAAGAGACTTTTATATTCATTTCAAAGGGGCAGAAAAAAATTTGCAATTAGAAGTTTTCTAAAGTAAATGCTCTAAGGAAAGGAAGGTCAGGGGCCTATAGTCAGGGGTAAACAAAACCTCTAAAATTTAGTCAAACTGAGGGCAATGTTAAAGACATTCTGGGCAAACCACAAGTTTGGATTTAGGGACTCCAGTACTAGGGTCTCAGGCAGAAGCCCAGCTCTAAAGCAGTACCTTTTTGACATTTGCTATTTTTGCTCTTGAATACATCTCCTTCAAGGAACTTATGAGAAACAAGGTGACTGTGACAAAATAAGATTTAGTTATGTCTGGGTGCTGGGGCTATATAATCATCTTCACACAAAAGCAAAGCTAAACAAAACTCATCCTTTCCTTGAATATTTTTCAAGTAGATGAGAGACATGAGCTCATTTCTGTTTCATATTATGTACAAAAATGATTATTGAGTAGTGTGGAGAACAGACACCCTGGAGGCAAGAGAATCCTTAGGAGGGAAAGAGAACTTTTACTAAAACAGTAAGAATTGTGGATGGAAAGAAAATGGCATTTTAAAAATGAAGAAACTAATAATATTAAGAAAGAGGCTGGTTTATTGCAGTATGAAGGCTGTCAAGTTTTAATGTGGGTGGCTAGGAGAAAGGTTGTTAATTCTTTTATATTCAGTAGCAATCAATTATTTTGCAAAGATCCATTAATATTTGCTACCCAAAATGATATCTTAGGGGTGGCAGAGACTATTAGGGGTCACCAGTTGAATAGGTCACTAATGCAGAAGTTTCTTCCATAGCATCAAAGAGATAGTTTTTCTTTCTCTGCTAAGTTTTTTTCAGATGATGGGAAGATTACTTCCTCTTATAATACTGCTTTCTGTTAATAGGTGGGTTTAATTTTTAGATACTTAAATGTTATAATAAAATGAACTTTTCTATTCTTATGACAAAATTTCTATACCTCCTACTAGCAGCCTAGATCTTCTTCTGTATATACTCCACTTTTTATAAAAAACGAGACTGCTAAAACCAAATACATTACTTTAGAACTAGCTGAGGTTTTCCCCCTCTAAATTAAACTGCTGGTCTTAGCTTTAAGTCAACTATAATTCTTATACAATTTTTCACATATAACAGTTACGTCTTTTCTCCAGAAACCCATAATGGTTTTGTGTTTGTTGTTGTTTTGTTTTTGTTTGTTTGTTTGTTTTTACCTATTAGTGTCAGTGAATATTACTTTTTTCTGGGTTTGAAAAACTTAGCTGTGATTTCTTCTGAAGGTTTAGTTTATTGTTCTATATATGGAACTTTATATTTGCTTTAATTTCAATGGTTGGTTTGTTCCCTCATCCTCCTTTGTGGTATTCTGTCAGCCTAACTGGCATCTTTGATTCCATAAAAACTGCTCAAAACATTTTTAATTCCAGATTTTATTGTTTGGTTCATCTTATTTACTAAATTTTCATCCTCTCTAGTAAGCCAAATGTAGATTGCCATTTCTCAAATTCCTTCACATTTTTCTTTAGGCAACTGATGGCTTGAATTTATGACACTCTGCTTATTTACTAACAAACACAGATCCCGCGAGCTGTTCATATGAGTATATTTTCTGAGATTTTTAGATACATGTATTTTTTCCTCCTCCTCCTGTAAATGATTATAGAGTTTTTCGTTCTTTGGAGGTTTCTGAGAGAGCTGTCTTTTACTAACTTATATACCTTGTCATTCACTCATTGCTAATTTGGACTGAGCACAAAATGCTAGGCATTGGCACAAAAAGATAGGAACAGACTTTGTAGGAGTTCGTATCTTAATAGGACACAAGAAGTTAGACATATATTAGCAAGGACATGTGGTAAATGTTATTACAATAGAGACACACAGGGGTTGAACAAAGGGGTCAACAAAAACTTCTCAGCAGAGGAGGGCCTTGCCTGTGAAAAACAAGGAGTTTGTCAGTTACTGGAAGAAAGAACTTTCCTGGCAAGCTAATTTGCACTTGCTAAGTGTTACCTTTTTCATGTAGCGCGCTACAAACTTTTAAAACAACATTCTAAATATCTTGCTTTCTTGCTTCATACTTTGTCATAATGTCTCTGGCCCATTTCCCTGGTTGTCTATCTTCTTATAGTTAAACAAATAGTCATATTTTATATATTTTGTTGAATTCATTCACCTTATTTTATATCACCTACCTCCAAATATAAAAATTGCCTGTTCTAACAAAATACTCATGAAAGATGCTCAATTTGTTTTGAAGAAAGGAATCAAGTTTAGTCTGATTATATTTTTGGACAGCATAATGGAAAGAAGGAAAGAAATTAGGAGAGTGACGTCAGCAAGGTGGTGGAATAAGTATTTTCAGGGCTTGTGCCCCACAGAAACATTGATTTTGACAACCACCCATGGATGAGAGTACCATTTTGGGAACCAGGGACTCTGGCAGAGAGGCCATAGCACTCTGTTGGAGCAAACAAATCTGATAATAGATGCATTTAATAAGGTAAAAAGAACAACTTCACTTTACCCACATTACTCCTCCTCTATAGGGTGGCACAGCTCAGTGTGAAGAGAGACTCCAACAAATCTCTCCTCAAGAGAGATTTCTCCCACAGGGAAAAGTGAGGGCAGTGAGCACTAGCTCCCCCAGCTATGCAGAACACTGCCCTAGAGGCCCGCTTCTTTCTTGCCCCACCCAGAACACTGAGATCATCATGGCTGAATAGTTCAGGAGTAGCTCGGAGCAGGAAAAGGGGTGGGAGTTCACAACAGCTGGGGTGCAGAACTCAACAAAGGGCCTTGGTTTCTACCAAATGCCTTGTGGACTCCCCTAAGAGGCCTTCCTATTAATCTCTTAGGACCCATCACCTGCAGACCACCCCTCCCAACTAGGCCACATGTGCCCCCAGCACTCCAAGGACCCCTCCCCTGGTAGCCAGTACCCCAGCAGAAGGTACCTACAACCTCTATAGAATCATGCATGAGCACATACAGATAGCTAGCTGACTCTGCTGGACTGGGGGAAGGCACATACCCTTAAACACTTCATGGCGGTGTCCAAGGAAAATAAATGGGAGGCTCTCAGCAGTCAAACTGGCTTTGTGGGATTGAGAGAAAGCATGTGATCTCATATACCGCACGGGTACTGGGTATATATACAAAGGAAATGAAATAAGGATCTCAGAGATGCATGAACTCCCATGTTCACTGCAGCACTGTTCAAAAAAGCCAAGATATGAAAACAACCCAAGTGTCTAAAACAGATGAACAGATTTTAAAATTGTGAGGTTATATGTATATAGAACACATATATACATATAACCTCACTTTTTTTGGTTCATATATATATATAATATCTAAATATATTTTATTTGTGTGTATATATATAAAATATTACACACACACACACACATATATAAAATGGACGTTATTCAGACTTTAAAAAAGAAAACATAGTTGCCTTTTGCAACAACGTGAATGAACTTGGAGAATATTTTGGTAAGTGAAATGAGGCAGCCACAGAAATACAAGTACTACATAATCTCATTACATGTGTAATCTGAAAACATTGAACTGATAAAAGAAAAGCATAGAATTGGTAGTTGCCAGCAGCTGAAGGGTGGGGATATGGGAAGATGTTAATAGCAGGATACAGAGTTTCAGTTACAGTGAATGAGTAAGTTCTGGAGATCTAATGTACAGCATGGCAACAATAGTTAATAGTACTGTATTGTATACTTTAATTTTCAAAGAAAGTAAATCTTAAGTGTTCTTCCCACACACAAACAAAATGGTAACCATAAGGTGACCAATGTGTTAATTAGCTTGATTGTTGTAATCATTTCACAATGTATACATATGTCAAAACATCATGTTGTACATCTTAAATGTATACACTTTTATTGTAAATTTTACACCAATAAAGCTGGGGCGGGGGGACAAGGAAAGAGGGAAAGACATTTCAAAAAATGTATTATGTATTTTTTAAACTAAATATTTCCAAAGAGGTTGATTCTCCTCTTGAAAGTCTACACTGAGGTACACATTTCTTTTATTTTCAGTGTAGTCATTTCTTTATGGATGAATTATGTCTGTGAAGCTGAGTCTACTTAACTGACTTGTTGACACACCACAATGAAAGAAAGGGATGCCAGTATATTAGAACTAAAAAGCTTGCCTTTGAATGTTCATGACAAAACAAAAGCCACAAGAAAGCAACATCAGCAGAACATATAAAAGAAGCAAAAAAGAATTGCCAATCATTCCATAACCTTAAGGAAATTTACTCATTGAAAATAAAATGAAAATTCATCCTTAGAGCTGGCAGAAAAGAACAGTGCTCAAATTTGGTCCCCCATTGGAATGAATGCTTCCTCGACAGAGTAACAAATGAAAATTGGATCAGGGACACATTTTCAATGAAAAAGACACTGCCAGATGGCTTCTTGGCAAAGGAAAGGGAAGAGTTGATTAAACTGTCGTGTGATGACTTCAAATTCAGCAAAGTGCAGCTTAACAACTTCTTGTTGAGAAGGATGAAGGAGGACATTCAGGTACGGGGTATGGTTTTGATATTGTTAAGGTTTAAGATTACTTTGCAGTTTCATTGGTTTTCTGCAATGCTTTCAATAAGGAAAAACACAAAGTGAATCTCAACCAAGAGCAAAATTTTCTGCTGAATAGAACTTGGGTTTCTCTAGAACTAATTCTTTGAAATCTTGATGACAAACACTCCTCATAAAGCACAATTTTACTTTTCAAGAAAAAATATTGTGTGCATGTTCATTTACATACACTGCTATTTCAGTGTGAATTAGGATTTGCTCCCCTTATCATACCAGATAAAAAATGGGGATACTATAAAACTTGTACCAACGTGCAAACATGTCCCCTAAGGACTTATTATCCTTGCTTGTCCGTCCCCTCTCTCCTTTCTTTTAACAAATCACTAGTTTGCTTTCATAACTGTACTGGCCCATGTGCAGGAGTTGTCAATTAAAAGGTTTCCAACTCACCCAGCTTGGGCATGCCAACAGCAATATGCTATATCCTTGGATTCACTACTTGGTCCAGGGGTGGGCATATAACTCAAACAGAGCAGTCAACATCAATTTTGGAACTGGTATGGATGCTGGGAGAGGATCTCTTTCCTCCTGGTGCTCCTGGATACTAAAAAACATGTTAGCCAATTGCTGCCACATAGTGAGAGCTTGCCTGAGAATAAAGGAAAAGGCAAAAAGCAGAGACAAAAATGGGAGGAAAAGAGAGATATAGTTCTGAGGGGACTGTATCTATGCCAGGCTCCTGCCTTGCTTAAAACACCTCTCATCTTATAATTTTCAATTATACAAGTCACTAATATTTTTCTATGATTATTGGAATTTTGTCAGTAAAAAAAAGAGTGTCTTCACTAATACACTAAGAATCTGTGTTTGGAAGGTGAATCACCTGCATATTTGTTTAAGAAAAAAGATATTTACAATGAACTAAGTAAACAGCCTTCCAGAACAATTTTTCTAAACAACATCCACAATTGTATGTGTGTATGTGTGTGCTCTGCAGAGTCTAAGATCTTTTTTTTTTTTTTTTTTTTTTTGCG
>NC_041218.1:40420574-40468540 GCF_002837175.3 Physeter macrocephalus
GCACAGGCTCAGCGGCCATGGCTCACGGGCCCAGCCGCCCCGCGGCATGTGGGATCTTCCCGGACCGGGGCACGAACCCGTGTCCCCTGCATCGGCAGGCGGACTCTCAACCACTGCACCACCAGAGAAGCCCGACTCTAAGATCTTTGAGGTAAGAGACTATATCACACAAATTTCTATCTCCCCATAGTCTAGGACTCATGACTCTTTTTTTTTTTTTTTTTAATAAATTTATTTTATTTTTGGCTGCATCAGGTCTTCGTTGCTGCACGCAGGCTTTCTCTAGTTGCGGCGAGCAGGGGATAGATACTTTTTGTTGTGGTGCGTGGGCGTCTCATTGCGGTGGCTTCTCTTGTTGTGGAGCATGGGCTTTAGGCATGCAGGCTTCAGCAGTTGTGGCACGCAGGCTCAGTAGTTGTGGCTCACAGGCTGTAGAGCACCGGCTCAGTAGTTGTGACGCACGGGCTTAGTTGCTCCACGGCATGTGGGATCTTCCCTGACCAGGGATCGAACCCATGTCCCCTGCACTGGCAGGTGGATTCTTAACCACTGCGCCACCAAGGAAGTCCCTCATAAGACTTTTTGAATCTAATTGAATACTGGATTCCTTGCATAAAAAATTTTATATATAAACTTATCAGGGAACACAGTTTGTATCTAATGAACTCATGAGTAAACTATTTCTTATCACACTGCTGTTTTTTTTGCCTTAAGTTTGTGGGGTTTTTTTAAATGTTTTCACGTTCCTGTCTGACTCCATAATAGTAGACACTGAAAAAATAAAAATTAGATATTCAATTAGAGAGTGTACACAAGACTTAAATTCTTCTAGAGAAAATCCCATAATATCACAAATGAGCATTTTCATTCATAATTGTGGTAATTCATGAACATTATCATAATACTGTGCTTTTACTTAGCATCCTCTGTACTACTTAAAACACATTTATTCGTACTTTTTCACTTTTCCTCTGTACCTTCTTTTTCAATGAACCTTCTGCTCTGTGAATAACATAATTGGTAGAAAACAACTTGGCTACAAAGTAATCAATAAACACCAATCAAATGAAAAATGCCCTTGCTGTTGTCGGGCTGGTATTCCCTGGAAGTATAAGCAATACGTATTTTACTGAAGCTTTCATAGTGGAAATGGAGAGAAGATTTTCATTATTAACACTGAAATTTTCAATTAAGAAAGCCCAGTTAAGCATCCTCTCTCAATTTTCAAGTCTCTGTTTTGAAGTCACAGAGTCTCTTCTCTCTCCTCTCCCTTTACAGGGCTTACTTACCTTAGTTTTTCAACTCACCTTTCTTGCCTCTTCTCTCTTTCTTATTTATACAGAACAGTTTATACCCACCACTGGCCACTATCACTCCACTCATCTAAAGGATCAACATGCCTTAAAACATACTTCTCAAAGCTTAACAGGCATATGAATCATCTGGAAATCTTGTTAAAATGCAGATTCTGAATTAGTGGGTTTGGGGAGGAAAACTGAGATTTTCTAGTTCTAAAAGCTGAATGACACAGATGTTTTAAGCTTGGGAACCATCCCTTGGGTAGCAAGGGTTAGAAAATCGAGGATGATCACTGATTACCAAAACTTGTTTCCTCCCTCTCTAACACAGGTCTGTGCCGGTATATTTTTATGAGACACAATTTGCTCATCTCTAAAATGGGAATAAGTACCCTCTCCTGCTACACAGTAATTGTGTAGTTTAAATAAGCTTTTGTTCTGGAAGAGCTTTGGAAACCATAAACAGTTACATAAATGTAAGGGGTCATGATTTTTGAATTCTGTGTATGCCATCATTTAACAAATAATTATAGGTGGTCTACTAGTGAAAGGTCCTGGGTTAGGTGATGAAGTTAAATCAGTGAACAAACAATGCAGTTTCTCTCTTTATAAAATTTATGGTCGGTAAGAGAGCAAAATATTATGATATTACAAATTGAATTATTTAACTACAAATACCTTCTAATAAGAAAAAGTGTATGAGAGCACTTGATGGTTGTTTTAGATCAATCTAGGAGTGACATTTCACCTGATTTTAGACACAGGAGTAGTAATTAACTTAAAAAAGAGAAGAATAGAGTATATCCAGGCAGAAGGAACTAAACATGCAAACACTCTGCAATAGGAATCACATGGCTTGTTCACGGAACTTTTTTTTTTTTTTTAATATTCTGCCTTTTGTGATTTGTGTTTCTTTCGCATTTATTATGATGATATATTTTATAAGTGATTGAATGATTTTATTTCTTTTTTTCTGGAAGAGTGTGAAGTTCTTCTACCTTCAAAATTGTAGAGTGGTTCTCAAATCTCAATTCATATGATCAGTTTATTGACTGTGTACAAGGGAACAACATGCAACCCACTTCCCCAGGTATCTTAACGGCAGATTCACTTTGTTGTGGTAATAACTCACTGTTTTGGAAGAGTCTTTCTGAAGCATCCATTTTTTTGGTGATAATTCTGAATTCTTAAATTCAAAGTTCTTAGAAGTTTATTTTAGGAACAGTGGAAAGGAAACATGAGAAAGAGTTGGAAGAAAAAAAAAGTTTGATGGGGATAATTCCTATGAAAGATAAAAGGGAGGAGAAGTCGGAGTGGGTAGGGAGGCTTCGGATCCAAGATGCATTTGTAAGGCCTGTGAAAGTAAAGATGAAAGGAAGGAGAATTTTGTAGTAAGGACAGCTCTGGGAAAGCCTCTGCTAGCCCAGTGGGAGGGATGATACAAATAATAGTGCTCCTATACTGGGCAGAAATGGTGAGTCCTTGCAACATCACCTTGCTCGGTCATTGCCTGGGACTGGGCGGAGGTGTGTGGTAGCAGAGGGGCGTCTAGAAGGCATCTTTAGCTACAGGTTTTCAGCTAAGTGACCAGTGCAGAAGTTCCCTCTTGAAAAGAGATCTGAATGATAATGCTTCAATGTCTACTTCACCATTTCAATCTCTCTCACCATTTGTTCTCTGTTGTTTTTTTCTCACCAAATGTGTGACTCTGGGTACGTTTTGAACAGTGCCAGATTGTGTCTTTTTATTTATTACACTTTTCTTTCCCTCATAATACCATTTGACTTCTCACTCTATGTACGATGCTTTCTCACCCCGCCCCCCCCCAAGGTATTTGTTTTCATTTGGAGCTTGTGTTTCTAGTCTTGCTTAAGAAAAATCTTACTTGCCCCCAAATTATATCATTTTCTGCTAATATTATTATTTACTAATTATTGAATTTTAAATCTTTGATTTATTGAAATTTATTATTTTATGATGTAATTCATACTTGGTAGACAATATTTTGTTAGCTAGCCAATTATACCACCACCATTTATTAAGTAAACTACCTTCTCCCCATTCATTTAAAACAACACATTGTCACATAGTTTCTCCATACTTCATTTAGATCCTTTTATGAACTTTTATTTATAGACTTGTAAATTATTTCTACTCCAGGTTCATACTCTATTAATTAGTAACCTTATAGTAAGTTGTAAATACATTGTGTAGTAAGTTCCCACTCAATACTCAATTGTGAGTATGAAAGAATAAAACAATTGGTAAATTCTTTTCACCCCCTAAAAAAACTATAAAATTGGGCAAAATCAGCAAAAACCTTTCTGAAAACTACTAACAATAAATGGAAAAGGCTTTATTTACGAAAAGCTGCCAAAACATTGAAGAAGATCCATGCGAGACAGTGGCTTTTTTCCATGGACCTGGTCTCATCCCGCTCCCAGCTTGGTTAGTGTGGTGCTGACCATGTAAAGCAGGAGCTTCACTGCATGGGGAGTGCTGCCATGACCTACAGGTTCAAAGCACAAGCTGTGAAGGGCGTTGTCAGTAATGTAGCACATTCAATAGGAAACAAATGAGAAAAGCCTTCAATTCTGCTATCTTTGGATTGTAGTCCCATTTGAGGCTATCATCAGTGGACCTGCCACTTATTTTACCGGGGAACCGCAGGAATGAAAGAGCATTATAAAAGTGAGACTAGGGCTTCCCTGGTGGCGCAGTGGTTGAGAGTCCGCCTGCCGATGCAGGGGACAGGGGTTCGTGCCCCGGTCCGGGAAGATCCCATATGCCGCGGAGCGGCTGGGTGCGTGAGCCATGGCCGCTGAGCCTGCGCGTCCGGAGCCTGTGCTCCGCAACGGGAGAGGCCACAGCAGTGAGAGGCCCGCGTACCGAAGAAAAAAAAAAAAAAAAGAGGAATAGAGTTTCAAAAACCTATGGAATAACATGAAACATACCAACATATATGTCATAGGAGTCCCAGAAGTAAAGGAGAGAAAAATATTTTAATAATAGTGGCTCAAAATGTCCCAAATTTGATGATAAACAGTTTATAGAGCTAATAAGCTCAAAAAACTTCCCATGGGACAAAGAGAGATTTACATCTGGGCACATCATAGTCAAACTGCTAAAAGACAAATATAAAAAAAAAATTGAAAGCAGCAAGAGAAAAATGACTAATTATGTACAAGGAAACAACAATATGATTTATGGCTAGCTTCTCATCAGAAGCAATGGAATCCAGAAGGCAACAAGATGCCTTTTTCAAAGTGCTGAAAGAAAAAATGAAAACCTGTCAACCCAAAATGTATATGTGATAAAACTACCATCAAAAATAAAGGAAAATAAAGACATTCACAGATAAACAAAGATTAAGTGAATTCATTCCTAGCAGAAATGCCTTAAAATGTATTAAAGGAAGTCTTTCAGTCTTAAAGTACATGACATCAGATGATAACTCAAATCTACAGAAAAACATAAAGAGCACTGTAGATGGCAAAAACATAGATAAATATAAATGACTGTAAATGTATTTTTTTCCATTTCCTCTTAAATAGTTAAAGAAAATATTGTTGCAAAGGCCAATGACTATAACACTATATCATTGAACTTATTACTTACATAAATGAAATATACATGAAAATATTAGTATCAAAGAAGGAAAAGAAATAGAATCATACTGGAGAAGTATTGCTATCTATGTCCAGAATTAACAAAGTATTAACCTGAAATTGACCATGATAAGTTAAAATTCATATTGTAATCTCTAGAGCAACATTTAGAAAATAACTTTTAAAAAGTGCTAAAAAACAGCAGAGAAATTAAAATGGTACAATAAAAAAATGTTTAATAATCACAAAACAAGGTTGAAAAGTAAAAACAGAAGAAGAAAAAAGACTTGACACATTAAAAAAAAATAGCAAAATGACAGAGGTTAATCCAATCAATAATAACATTGTGTATAGATTAAACACTAATCCAAAGATATTGTTAGATTGGATTAAAGAACAATATCCAATTATAGCCTGTCTACAAATATACACTACAGATTCATAAACACAAACAGATTAAAAGTAAAAGGATGGGGGCTTCCCTGGTGGCGCAGTGGTTGAGAATCCGCCTGCCAACTCAGGGGACATGGGTTCGATCCCTGGTCTGTGAATATCCCACATGCCGTAGAGCAACTAAGCCCATGTGCCACAACTACTGAGCCCACGTGCCACAACTGCTGAAGCCCGCATGCCTAGAGCCCGTTCTCTGCAACCAGAGAAGCCACTGCAATGAGAAGCCCGCACACTGCAATGAAGAGTAGCCCCCGCTCGCCACAACTAGAGAAAGCCTGTGCACAGCAATGAAGACCCAACACAGCCAAAAATAAATAAATAAAATAAATAAATTTATTTTTTTTAAAAAAGTAAATGGATGGAAGAAGTTGCATCATGCAATCAGTAACCATACATTAAAGAGCTGAAATGGATAGATTAATATCAGAACAGACTCTAAGACAAAAGATATTATTAGAGATAAAGAGGGACATTTCATAATTAATAATAAATGGATCGATATATCAGGAAAATATAATGCCACTAATATATATGAACCTAACAAAGAACATGGAGCAAAATCTAAGAAAATTAAAAGCATACATAGGCCACTTAAAAATTTTAGGTAGAAATGTCAATACCCTCTATCAAAAATAGATTTTTTTTGAAAACTAGATAGAAAATTAGTAAGATTATATAAGATTTGACCAACACTGTCGGTCAATTTGACCTAATTGATGTTTATAGACTATTCTACCAGACAAGAAAATACTACTCATTCTTTTCATATATTCATGCATTCTTCGGGATAAATTTTAGGCTCGGCCTTAAACCAAAAGTCAATAATTTTAAGGGATTGACATTATTCAAAATATTGAATTAGAAGTTAATAAGAGAAAAAAAATTGAGAAACTCCCAAATACTTATAATCTCAGATCATATCTCTAAATAACACGTACATTAAAAAAGAAATAATAAGGGAACTTTAAAAGTATTTTTAACTGAATGAAAATAAAAACATATGAAAATTTATAGGGACAGATAAATCGATTCCTGGAGGGAAGTATATGGTTTTAAAAAAGTAAAAAGGTCTTGAACAAGTCATCTAACATCCACCTTAAAAAACTAGGAAAAATAATTAAGCCAAAATTAGGCAGAAGATAATAAAAATCAGACAGAAGTCAATTAAGTGGAAACAGGAAAAAAACAGAGAAAAATCAAGAAAACCAAAAACTGATTCTTTGATATGATCAACAAAATTGTAGCTATACTGACCCCATTCCCTTAACTCTCTCCTTGTCCAAACTTTAGTCAGGCTCCTCTGAGCCTGTCAAAGGCTCCAAACATCATCCCTCTCTGCCACTGATGCTGCAGGCACCACTGGATCTGCTAGATCTTACGGCCTAAGTGGCAGAACAGCTTGCACAGCAGCCTGGACCTTTTGTAGAGCCTTCTGTTCTGGGCCCCACTCAAAACTAGCAGCTTTTCTGGTCACTCAGTAAAGGAGCCAGAATAACACACCCAAATAGTAATACGTTGCCTCCAGAATCCAAAGAGGACACTAGGCATTCTGGCACTTTTTTTTTTTTAATTTTTATTTTTTTCAGTTGTAAGAGGGGTCAGATGTAACAACTTATTCTTCACTTTGGAAGGGGTATCTCAACCTACCCTACATCACCCAACCACCCAGTGGTATCACTGAGTAAGAAGAATTCACAAAAGATGAATTGAGGGTACATATAAGACAAGACAGGTGTATCAAATTTAATCAGCAGTAATGAGTTAAGTTCATATATTGAGGAGATATTTTTCAGCTCAGCTAGTTGGTGCGAGGAGAAGAATCAAAGAAGAGGTAAAAGGCAGTACTTTAGAATACTTGGTGTTCTTCTAACCACAGAAATGAGTGGAACCTCGAGTCTCAAAGGAATCAAAACAAGTTAAAGATTTGGGTCAAATCTGCAATGGGATTAAACTGCTCTTGCCTGCCACAGAAATGGAAATGCCTCCTTATGGTATTAATGTAGCGAGGAAAATAAATGAAATACACAAAATATTTTGAACAGTATGACTTTTTCTTTAAGTAAGTCTTTTTTTGATGCTCAATATTTGATGTAGATGAATTCAAAGCTACTCTCACAAATGTAGAATAGAAGCTCAGACACCTCTTCTGCACACTTCCACCTTCCTACTGTGGAGCTGCTGATATACCTCCACAATACTCCCCTTTTCCTCTTCCTTAGCTTTACCATTACTTTATGTCTTCTGATTATATTAGAATTTTTACCTTTTGTTAGATGAAAACACCAAACATCAGTAAAAACTAGAGTTTAAAAAAAGCCTTCTTTTTAACTAGAGTTAAAAAAGTTGTTGACAATATCAAACATGTTTAATGAATTGAAGTGGATCCTGAATTTAGAAGACATACGTTAATAAGAAAACCATTATAAATCAGTGAATTAGTATACTTTTCATCTTCTTAGGACAATTACATTTTAAGGAATGATTACTTAGAGGAAGGAGTTGATATACTGCTTGATTCTCAGGTGTTGGATTGTCAGGTAACAGGTGTAGCTGGGAGAATGCTTACCTATACATTATTTATCACTAGAGGCTATACTTTCTTATGCCTCACGTGAGCAATCCAGTATATAAATAATATGTATTTTTCCATTAATTTGATTCCTTCTCTGCAGTTTCCATACTTTAAGGTTAATTGTGACAGATTCAAATTATAAAATAATATTAGCGCTAATTCACAATATAGTGTTAGCTATAGAAATTTTCTAATTTATTTGAATTCCCTAAGCATGTGAGTTTTGGGGAGCATTATTACTGCACATGAGTTTTACCTTTAGCTTCAAGTAAATTGGTTACACTGTGTATTTCACAAGTCTATTTTTTGTAGACTTAAGTTTTCTGCAGTTGGTGTTAGGCTAAGCACTTTGAACCTGTGCTATGCGACAGCCTTATCATCTTTGAGTTATAATTATATATTTCTCATCTTTGTTCTCCTTCTGACTAGGGAATTAATTTTATTCGCATTTATGTCTCCTCTGCTAGCCTGTGAGTTCGACAAAGGCAGAAAATGTATTTATGCATTTCTTGTACCCCAGAGCCTAGCAAATAGCCGGCTATGAAGTAGGTGTTCAATCAATATTTTTCAATAAAATTAAAGCCCACAGAGTACATTTTTTCTCTCTCCATAAAAATAAAGCTGGTAATTTTACAGACATATTTTCAAAATGTCTTATTTTTCACGATTGTGACAGTTGCTACATATGTCCTACAATTTTTTTTTTCTTTTTACAGAGGAGAAAACAGCTAACAATTCTTATTATGTAAAGGATTTCGCCATAAAGCTTGAAAATAGACTGATTTTCTTACATTCTCACAGCTTGCTCCGGGCGTAGGAGCACATATTTTCAAATAAAATATAATTAGTGATTTTTATAAAGGAAGAAACCATTGACTTCATTTTACTCTCCTGTGTGAGCTTGGTGACAGTTCCTATCCCCCATGGGCTTGTCTGACAGTTCTGACTAGGCAACTCTATATTGGAACAGGGTAAGAATATAATTGTGCTCTTGTTAAAACATGCTGTAATGTCAAGCACACTGAATTTTAATTCCCTTGGTGGGTCCAGATAATCAGGAAATTTTCCAGCTTCAGGAGGACTTTGAAATAGCATGTGACATTTTTACAGCTGGCCATGATTTCATGTTTTGTCACCTTTGATCAAAGTGTCATCTTAAATGAAAGCAAGGAGACAGAAAATGCTACAGTGAAATACACAATGTAATCAATTTACTTGAAGCTAAAGGTAAAACTCATGTGCAGTAATAATGCTCCCCCAAAACTCACATGCTTAGGGAATTCAAACGTTAGAAAATTTCTATAGCTAACACTATATTGTGAATTAGGTCTAATATTATTTTACAATTTGAATCCGTCACAATTAACCTTAAAATATGGAAACTGCAGAGAAGGAATCAAATTAATGGAAAAATACATATTATTTATATACTGGATTGCTCACGTGAGGCATAAGAAAGTATAGCCTCTAGTGATAAATAATGTATAGGTAAGCATTCTCCCAGCTACACCTGTTACCTGACAATCCAGCACCTGAGAATCAAGCAGTATGTATCAACTCCTTCCTCTAAAGGTAGTTCTCACTGGGAAACTATCAAGGGTTAGTTTAGGAGAATGAAATATTTAGGACCACCACAAATGTTTATAATACTATATAACGTAATGGTAGGGAAGGAAGTTATCTGCTCTCAAACCTCCTAGGTTTGGTATACATTTAGTTGTGAAGTGTTAAAATATTTGCAACCTAGTTTAGTCTGTTTGGGCTGCTATAATAAAACACCAAAGACTGGGTAGCTTATAAACAATAGACATGCATCGCTCTCAGTTCTGGAGGCTAGAAGGCTGAGATCAGGTGCCAGCATGGTTGGGTTGACTTCTCCTTGAATCCTCATATGGCAGAAGGGAGCTTTGTGGGGTCTCTTTTATAAGAGCACAAGAGGCTCCACCCTCATAACCTATGTACCTGCCAAAGCCCCTACCTCTTAATACCATCAAATTGAGCATTAGGATTTCAACATATGGATTTCAGGGACACCCAAACAATCCAGACCATAGCACAACCTAATGACTGGATTGTAAATTTTAAAACTCCTTAGTTTCCTGCTGCCTCAACGTCCCCCCTAACAGGCTATAAGCACCCCTCCCAGGTGACCAGGTACACTAGTATGATAAGGCTGACCCCTGCTACAGGTTCCCCTTCTTGCCCTCCCCTGACCATGACCTAGTGACATTCAAGCACAACAATGAAATCCTCTGGCACCTTTTGCTGAGTACTCCACCCTGACCCTCACTTGCCCGTGGGTCCTCACTCTCTCTCAGCTCCCCACCCACTTGGCTGAGCCAGCTCCCTTAGTGCAGGTGCTCCCCTCATGAGGTTCCTTCACAACCCTGTCTCTCTCGGACCTGGGATATAAGAAACTTTGTTTTCTTGTGGCCACACCTGACTGACCATCTCATGAAAGAATATAGGATAATGACACAGCAGGGGCTTAGAGATTTTTCAAGGAGATGGAAGTAACCTCTGGATAGGCAATCTAATGAGTTAATGTTATAGATGAAGAATTTAAAACCCACGAAGATAGTGACTTGATCAAAGTCTCCAAGCTAATACATGACAGAGTAGATCTTTTATCTCAGATCTTTTGATAGGTACCTAATTCTTCTCTGCAAATACAATAAACTGCCTCTATAAATATCCGATTTTCCTGTGTCCTCTCTTGATTTTTACAACAGGTTACTTCTGTAAAGTAAAATAGTAAAGACCAATAATTATTGCAAAGATTATTCACACATATTAATAAAACTCTCGGTCAGTTAATCTGCTCAAACAAGTTTGGATATGTTAGTGTAGGATTACTATTTTAACAGTTAATACATGTAAAACTAATCACTTGTCTATGTAATTGCAAATGGCAAGAAATTCTTTTCCTTCACTTCTACTTTTTTGTTGTTGTTGTTATTGTTATCTATTATAGTGTAACTAGCTACCCTATAATTTAGTGGTCTAAAACAAAAACATGTTAGTATATTTCATGATTTTGCAGATCAGGAATTTGAGCAGGGCTCAGATTAGTGATTTTTCTGCTCTGCATGACATTCACTGGGGCCATTCTACAGTATTCAACTGGTGGATGGGTAAATCTAGAGGGTCCAAGATAACTAACTAGATTTTTGTTTTATTGGCACAGATAGCGAGAAGGTTGGTCTCAGCTGGGTCACTTTCTTTCTCCATGTAAACCTCAGAGCCTCTCCACGTGGGCTCTTCAACAGGGTCATTGGACTTCTTACATGGCACCCTAGGGCTCCAAGAGATGTAGGGGGAATCTGTCTGTCCTGCTAAAGGCTAAGCCAGAGCTGTCATGGTGTCACTACTACCATGCTCTATTTGTTAAGGAAGTAGCGAAGTAACCCTGGATCCTTGATAGGAGAAGTGTCAATGCATTTGTACTCATCCTTAATCTTGCACAATACATTATCAGCAAAAAGGTTATATTTGAAACTTTAACAGTTACATTCTTTTCATTATCCTTCTGATTTAGAATATCTAAGCTTTCTTAATCAATGTTTAATCAGAATTTATAGTAGTCTTAAGACATTCTAAGTTACTCATGTTGAAATAACAAAAGCAGTCCTTTTTATTTTATGCTTGTAAACTATCCGATACACTTTAGTTTTATTTAAACTTCCTGCTTAACAAGACTCACATTTTTGGTTGTCCTGTCTATTGTTATGTTGTAGGTTTTTGATATCACTGAGACTCAAATTCAGGTAGATTTGAACTGAAAAGGCTTTTCCACTGTTTGAGATCACAGAGTATTTTTTAAGTGATTTTGTGAAATAGATAATTTTTAATTTAATGGATGTGTAACAAAATATCTATCTAGATATTTTATTACTAAAACTCAAACTGAGAAGTAAAAGAGACTATGCTGATATTTGCAGATATGCAGATATTTCTCTGACAGCAGAGAACCTTGGAAGCAGCTGTAGCCAAAATAATATTTTCTCACATGAAAGGATGTGAAACCACCACAGATACCTATAGTATCTGAGAAAGAAGCCAGGTGATTACCAAGGCTAATCAGCATTTCTAAAAACTCAGATAAAGTTGAGACTATAATAGGATTACATTTCCTGCTACTCAAGCCATCAATATTTGCATATGAAACTGGTAAGGTTTACAAATTGGGATAGGTCTAATAAGCCCAGATTTGTGCCAGTAACAGCTAGAAGCTAGAACTTTTCTTGACTTTTCTTTCTGCAAAGAAAAAATAGCAGGAAAAAAAAAAAAGCCTCCTTCAAAGTATTTGCTTTGAAGTCTCATGATTAGATGAGACTCAATCTGATATCAAATCAGAGAAAGAGAGAAAAATCATTTCAGGTGCTAATTATAGGAAATTCAAAATACAGGGAGAATAGTAGAATACTTTACTTTTATTAAACTTACCTTTAAAAAAAATTCCAGTGTTGACTAAGTCACATGAGGCAGAACCTAGGTGAAAGAAAATGTTTTCTCCTAAAAAATAGAAAAGAAGGATGTTACAAGACATTACATAAAAATATATACTATTGAATTAAGAATGCATACCTTGTAAAAGTATGACTATATTAACAGAATATTGGCAAAATAGAATAGCATGACATTCAATATTATGGAGCCATTTCCTCACAGTTGACCAATTAAATTTCACTTGAGCAGAATCATTTACTCTTTCTGAATGTTGAGCATCTAAATGCTAAGTCTGATTGCAAGAGAGTTGATTGACTTGACACGCCAAAATGGATCAACTTGACTGAGTGTGAGTCATTCTAACCAGTTCTTCAGTAACACATACGAATGGTTATTTATGCAAAAATAACCATTTCAGTATATTTTAACTCTTAAGTTAAAAAACCACACTCTCCCCCTCCCCTGCCCAGAGAATCAATTCTAAGCACATGAAAGAACTTTGGACTTTCCCTTTCCATTAAAGGAGCCACTAGCCACATGTGGCTATTTAAATTTAAACTTAAATGAATTAAAATGAAATAAAATTAGGTTTGTAATTCCTCAGCCATATTACTCCATTTCAAGTGCTCAACAGTCCTATGTGGCTCATGGATCCCATATTGGACAGCGTAGATATAGAACATTTCCATCATAGCAGAAAGTCCTATTGGACAGCATTGATCTAGAGAATTTCATTGGCTGAAATTAAGCTTTTGTGTATTATATTAGAGACTAATTATTAAGTCTTGTAAGAGCCTTCAAATATATAATAATATTGAACAAAAGGTTGTTGATATTACCATAGTTTTAACTTTCTACAAATGGACAAGTAAAAGATAAAAAAATAGATTTTCCCCCAATTGGCTAAAAATAAAAACAGGCAGGGCTTCCCTGGTGGCGCAGTGGTTGAGTCCACCTGCCGATGCAGGGGACGCGGGTTCGTGCCCCGGTCCGGGAGGATCCCACGTGCCGCAGAGTGGCTGGACCCGTGAGCCATGGCTGCTGAGCCTGCGCGTCAGGACCCTGTGCTCTGCAACGGGAGAGGCCACAGCAGTGAGAGGCCCGCGTACCGCAAAAAACAAAACAAAACAAAACAAAAAAAACCAGGCATAATTCTAAATAATACACTAGCATATGAAAATAAGCACAACATAATTAATAGTCAAATAAAATAGATGTATTCATGATGACTTTTTTTTTTTTTTTTTTTTTTTGAGGTACGCGGGCCTCTTACTGTTGTGGCCTCTCCCGTTGCGGAGCACAGGCTCCGGACGCGCAGGCCCAGCGGCCATGGCTCACGGGCCCAGCCGCTCCGCAGCATGTGGGATCCTCCCGGACCGGGGCACGAACCCGCGTCCCCTGCATCGGCAGGAGGACTCCCAACCACTGCGCCACCAGGGAAGCCCCATGATAACTTTTTAAAAATCTGTAAGATTAACCAAACTTTAAAAATTGGCCCGCTTCATTCATGACTGGTGTGAATGTAAATTCAGCAAGAGACCACGTATTATCTTTTGTAGTTAAAAATATACATTTTTGACCCACCTGTATGAATCTATCCAATAGAAATTAAGGTCTTGCTATAAAAGGAAGCTTATTTAGAATAATATCTAGTGGCAAAAACTTGGAAACAACATGAACGGACATCAATAAAGGAATCGTTGAATAACTTACAATATATTCACCGTATAAAATTATAAAGTGATTTTAAAAAATATGTTAGATCTTCTACCTTTCATGTGCAGAGATCACAAAGTACACAAACATGACATACTTTTAAGTAAAAAAGTGAATGAAAAAACAAAGCCACAAGAATATGTGTAAGTGAAGAATAATAAGGAAAAACAAGAATAATTATCAAATGTAAAACTAAAGTTAACTATATTAATATACAACTTACATGAACATGAACAAAGTTGTGGAACGTTATATACTGTGCTTTTAATATCACTTGTGTCTGAGAATTAAGAAAGGGGTTTACAGGAAAGTTATCAATTTTGTCTTTACATATTCTTGCATTGTTTCTCTTCTTCCAAGGAGCATCCATCATTGTGCAATTTAAAAATATTTAATTAAAAACAGTGCATTGTGAATCTCCTATAAATAAGCCCACTTTGCAAATTAGGGGTACAGCAATAAATATTAATAGATTAGACTTATATAGAACTTTGTAATTTATAAAGTACTTTCATATATATTTGATCCTTACAAGGACCTTGTCAGGGTGGTTATTAACTGAAAGTATATCCAGTTAATAAATGGTGGAGCCAGGAGCAGCATCCAGGTCTTCTGAATCTCTGTTTCATCTTCTTTCCACAGTATCACAGCTCCTCCAAAAAATATCCCCAAAGAAAAAATTTTACAGATGGAGAAATTAAGTCCTAAAAAAGCCCATATGTTAGGTCTTTCCAATTCTATTATTTTAGTACTTGTCTCCGGCACCATCCTCTCTTCTCCAACCAAAATCCCTTTTCAACATTTCTAAATAAAGATGAGTTTGTAATTAGGATAAAAAGCATATGTGTGAAGAATTATAATATGTTTGTATCAGAGATGTATTTTTATGTATAAGATAATGTTTAAATGTTGGAAAATTATTTTTAAGTGAAATACAATGTTCGTTATTTTATTCATTTGCATCAAATAGTAGCACCCTTTGGAAGAGATGGTGAACAGATAAATTTCTGTGTATTGTTAAAGCCGGGAGTGTCCTTAGACATCAAGAATTAGAGTAAAGAACAGCATCTCTTTTAAATAATAAAAATTAAAAGGGAAGTGGTAAAGCCAGGAAGGCAAAGGTACAGAAGGAAGTGGGGTAGCAAACAGAGTAGCATCATTTTTCACCTTCATTTTTCAGATAAGGAAAACTTGTCTATGAAAAGTGGATGTAACTTACAAATAATGTGGTTTAAATGTATGAGGTCCTGTTTTGTTATAATAATGAGTAAACTGAGGTAGATATATGCAATATTTATCCAGAAGAAAAAAGTAACATTTTAAAATAGCAATGAGCAAACAGCAGTAGAAGCATATATAATCTCTCATACAGAATGAATCAATTCAAACGTCAGAAAGCTTTCATTGTGCATTATGCTAAGCTGTAAGGGTTATCTGATGTCTGTTTTCAGTATTGATAAATAATGTCATTTTTTAAGTTGGCCTCTTTGCAAAGAAAGGACACTGAACATGACCTGTTCTAAACTTCAGTTGGAAAGGACTGCAGAATAATGCCATGCACCTTCCAAGCTTAAGCCGTCTTTTCGGTTCAGCCTTTGTCAGTTTGTTTTCAGTGTAGGTTCCTATTTGCTTTTTAGTCTCCACAGTAACTAGGCATATTAGGGAGCTCAGACACTTATAAATATCATAAACCAGATGCTCTCTTACCCACAAGATTTCTGAAAAACTTCCAGTGGGAAAAATGGGCTGGAATCCAGGGCCAAAATCCCTGAGCCCAAGTTGATGCAAATAGCAGAAAATAAAAGAACAGGGGAAAAAAGAAACAGAGGATGTTTGATTAGCAACTCTCAATGATTACTAAATCTAACATCTTTTTTTCCAGGTGACTGGAACCATTCAACACCCATTACATGAGTTTTGGTATAAACTTTTCTTTGAGTTATTTTGTCCATACATCTGTTTTCACAGATGAATATAACTCATGATAAGGCATTTTTAAAGCAATACATCTGTTGAAGTTGAACATATAATGCCTCTTGAAAAATAAAAAGGAAAGAACCTCATGAATAAGAGGGGAAAAATAATTTGTCAAAAGTAACATCTGATTAGGGCTCAAAGAGTGGGAGAAGAATTGAGATTTTCAAATATTTATAGACAAACCAGTATGGGCTCTTCAACTATAAGAAGAAAACTTTTGTAGAGATGATTTACCTCCAGTTCCAAGGAGCCCAATGTAATGTCCTGTGGAGCCGTAATACTATCTACTATAGATTTCCAAATTCAGATGGGAACTCTGCAGACACCAGTAGACAAAGGGAAAAGAAGTAGAAATATTCCTACAGATATTTAAGTTATTTACAGATGTCATTTAAAATGCAAGAGTGAAAGGTAAATTTTAATATCTCATGTGCTGAATTCACTGCCAAATTTTTATTTCTATAAGCATGAGAGAGAAGTTTTGATGTTTTATAAAATTATACAAATATTATGCTAAAAGTTTGGTATCTACAGAATTGTCAGTTAATACTAAGCAAATAGCAAGGACATTAGATACTTATTAAATCTATGGAAAATGTTATCAACATCTTTGGTTTTAACAATAATAGGCGAAACAATCTACACTCTAATTTAAATATTAAGTGCAATTCTGTAATAACTTATTAGTGCTTATCAACATAGATGTGAGGGTCCTTATATTCATCGTTCATTAAGTCTGGGTAATAGATTGTCACTACCTGATAGAATTTGTTCACTCCAGCTTAATTAAATATTCTGATCAGGTTCTGTGGCTGCAGTATTAAGATTGTGGTATACAATCTTATTACTTATTGTGTGGTTGCAGTATTAAGATTTGTCCAAATAGTGGCCCTGGAAAACACTGGGGACATAGGAATCTACTCTCTGCCCCTTTATTCCCTGAGACTGAGTTGCTGGCCAATTCTCTGGCAAGAGACAAGCATCATCTTCCCCTCCAGTTCATTTCTACTCTTACTTATCCTCAAGGAGAACATAAGAATGCCCACTTCCCCTGCACAGGGTAGGGGAAACACAAGAGTCAGCGTAGGTAACAGATGTGTTATTGTGAGGCTTTAATGTGTTTACATACCAGGTGATTGCAAGCCATCTTATGAGCAAAATGAGTAAAGTTTGAATTGCTTTCTTATTTCTTAATGCACTGATAATTCTACTGCAGATATGAATTAATTCAGTTTCTTTGATTCTGGGCTCTAATTATGGAGGCAAGCTATATACATATGAGTAAAATAACAATCCAATGCACAATATTTGAACATGCTATAGATTGGAATAGACAGTTATTGATAAAGGCTGTTAATTTATTCCAATTATTCAAATTTCTCAGCATAATCATAATATTTTAAAATATATTTTATAGTTAGGTTTATTATTTGATTATTTCCTACACCCTTTATTGTTCCAAGATGACAGAGGCTTTTGTTTTTCTTATTTACTTGCCTGGTAACAATATATATTCAAGGAATATTTATTGAATGAATGAAAGAAGGGAAATATGAGTGTGTTCTAGAATAGCAGGAGAAGATGCAACACTTGAGAAAAAAAGGAGAGAATGAGATTTGTTTTAGCTGCAGGGATGTTTGAAGAGTAAAGGTGGGAATGCTCACGGTGTGTTCAGAAGACCGTGATGAGATCAACCTGACTTGAGCAGAGGTTTTTAGAAGAAAGCATAAGGAGATAGGGTTGACGAATTAATATGGAGCCAGATTACCAAAGGCTTTGAAAGTCAATTTAAATAACTGATTGTGCTCTGTAGAATTAAGAGTAGAAGTGACATAGGGACCAACAGATACTTATCTCCCAGTTTTGGTAAAATTATAACTAACTGTATATTACTGCTCATGAAGCATAAGGGGAAAATAATCTTTGTACATAATCTTCACCTTATATTAAATCCTCCGGCTAACTGTGGAATGAAAAATCCAGATTCATAAAAGGTCAAAACCTTGAACAGATTTCCAGTATCTTGCAGCAGTAAAGGCAAAATGTCTGTTAAAAAAAAAAAAGAAAAAGAAAGAGATGCATCATTAATATTCTCATATAGTATTCCATGGTTTACAAAATAATTATAGAAGTAGAATGAATCTCTAGGTGGCGTTCAGAAACCTCTATAGGCATTAAAAGTGGGTTAAGGAAGCTGGGGCAGACCAGGTTAGGGATGGTTGTGACCTGGAGACAAGGCATTCAGGGAGAGTCTCAGCAGCATAGGGGCAAAGGATAGAAACTGACATTTACTGAAGGACTGCTGTGTGCAAAGGACTTTAGATACACAACCTCAGTTAACGGGTATTTGATGAGCTCTAGGCAAGTAGGAACTACGTTACAAGGGGATCTGGTAGCGTAATGGAGACTCAGACACTCCTACAAGGTCAAGGTCTGAAAGATGGAAGTAGGTGTCAAGCACATGGTGTGAGAGAGGACCACAATAAAGCACTCAATAGAAAATGGCAGCTACTATCTGCTTACCATTTTTCTTGAGCACATACTACTGTCCTTCCCTAATTCTTTTTTTCAAATAATAATGCACAATTCCCCCATATTGTAATATCTCTGTATTTGGGTTGACTACTAAATCTTTCAATTACTGTCAGCCTCATGGCAGTTGTGACATGTTTGTCAATTGTCCTTGAGTAAACATGGTTGTTACTCATAAAAGTTTGACTAGACAATTGCAGTCACTTAACTGTTAAGTCAAAAATCATCTTGGGACCAATTTGGAGAAAGAATGTTAGTCATGGTATAATTTGAAAATCTTTTGTTGATACCCTCTGATAAAATTATTTTATTTCTAGCACCCAAACTGGAAAAATAAGTCACCGGATGGAAAAATAAACTCCCTGAGCCAACAGCTGACCATTCTTTTCAGTAATGTTTGTATCATGATGCTGGTAGAACAGAAGATGGACTTATGAATTTCAAAGATATTAAGAGTCAATCTCAGAATGTTTAGAAGTTTTAGAAATGTCTCCATCAATTCATTTTGCTTATGTTTTATTTTAATGTATGCAAATAATGCTATATGATTAGATATATGTACATACATGTTTAAAATAACTCTTTCAATACATACAAAATAAAATGTCTAAGTGATTACTGAGTATCATGTCATAGTTTAATTCCTTTTCTTCCTACTATACATAAAATAATCTTACATCTTTAAATCGATGGCATCTTATATTTGATGAAATGTAATTGGTTCCAAGAATTGTACTAAAAGATTTATAAGTAATACTTTACTATATTTTCATATCTAATCTGTACTACAGTCTATACTATACTGTATTTCAGATATGTAAAATGAACCACACATGTTAAGTCCATTTCCACAATCCTACATATAGTAAATAGCAATTTCCTTGGACCCCACATCTGTCTAATTCCAAGACTTCCTCTGAATCATGGTGGCAGTGGATATCAACTTCACTGTGCACGATTATCACCCAGTGAACTTGGTAAATATTTAGTTTTCTGCACTATTTCCCAAGATATTCTGCTTCAATAAGTATAGTATAGACTCTGGAATACACATTGTTAACAAACATCTAAGTTGATTTTTTAGCAGGAGGTTTGCATACCTCACTAAAGTTCTTCTCTATTAGATGATGGTGAAACATAAAAAAGGAACACAGCCTATTTGGGGCACACAATCAACAGTAGACAGCAGGAAGGCAAATTGGAAATTAGTTCTCCAAGTTCCCGTGGCAATTATACAAGATAGACTCCAGAGTCTGCTGGAAAATAGTAAAAGAACAACTTGAATGCATCAGTTGTGAAGATTAGACAAATTCAGGGGCAGACAGCCAATCAAATAACTGCTCCAGTAGATTTAGGTAGAGAGTATCAAGTATTTAAACAAGTCATGGGCTTCCCTGGTGGCGCAGTGGTTGAGAGTCCGCCTGCCGATGCAGGGGACATGGGTTCGTGCCCCGGTCCGGGAAGATCCCACATGCCGCGGAGCGGCTGGGCCTGTGAGCCATGGCTGCTGAACCTGCGCGTCTGGAGCCTGTGCTCCGCAACGGGAGAGGCCACAACAGTGAGAGGCCCGCGTACCGCAAAAAAATAAATAAATAAAAATAAACAAGTCACCATGCATCTGAATTGCAAACATATTAAAAATAGTAAATCTCAGAATGTTTAAAAATGTTATAAATAACTTATCAATTTGTTTTGCTTATATTTATTTTAATGTAGGTAAATAATACTATATGATTGTATATATGTGCATATACATATATGTTTAAAAGAGTTCTTTCAATAAGAATTTAGAAAATAACTATGTTCATAAAGATGGAATTGATGACATCTAATTTCCTTCAAAAAGCAATATCCTATGTTACTTTGATATGTTAAGTCATCAGTTTAGACGAAAACAATGTTTAAAATAAAATATTTTGTATACTCGCAGATAATACCTGAACACACTTATCTAATTTCACTGCCCCTACTTCGAAAAAAAAACTCATTAAAATTAGATTTTAATAAATTCAGAAGAATATCAAAGTAATATCCACAGATTAGGGATTCTGATTAATTTCTCCCACAAACAGTATGGACATAACCAAATAGGAGAAAGGAGACACACTACTTGGCTCCTTGGTAATACAAAGGAATATACCACATGAAAGTAAATGGGAGAAAACCTGGAAGAGCTTTACTTAGAAACCTTATCAACTAATAAATGCTAGAATCAGAGACAAGTTATGGGGCATGTGCAATACAAACATTTCCCTCAGTCACTTTTGGGAAGCACACCTGACAAAGGCAGTCGCACTGAATTTGGATTCTGTGTCAGTGCTTGTACAAGCTTATTTTGACGTGGATGGAAACACTAATTCCTTGCTACCACACAAAATGCAAAATTAATTGACACAGAAGCCAACCTAATATTGGCTTCCACTCTGTTCCCAACAAGCTTCTGTGTTTCTAAATTAGCAATGTAATGTTATGGCCAAGCTAAGCATTTCTACTTTGTTTTGTTAGGACTGAACTATTTGAACATATCAAAACAGGAATAGAAGCAACCAGATAGAAATTATCTAAGTTTTCTACTGAAAAAGAAGAAAACTCTCTTTAAAACATAATTTTAAAAGCTTCACTAAACGTAAGAAAACATACTTAAATAGAAATAAACCTTTGTGTAAACTCTCTAAGATTATCTTATGAAATAGAACTAGAAGGACAAAAGGAATTTTTAAAAATGTGTAAATCTATTCTCAATGATATTCAAGAAGAACTGCATCTATACAATTTATCAAAAGTCCCGATTAGGAACCATTTAAATAATGAAAAATTGAGTGGAATTTTTTTTTTTTTTTTTTTTTTTTTGGTACGCGGGCCTCTCACTGTTGTGGCCTCTCCCGTTGCGGAGCACAGGCTCCGGACGCGCAGGCCCAGCGGCCATGGCTCACGGGCCCAGCAGCTCCGCGGCATGTGGGATCCTCCCGGACCGGGGCACGAACCCGTGTCCCCTGCATCGGCAGGCGGACTCTCAACCACTGCGCCACCAGGGAAGCCCAAGTGGAATTTTAAAAAGAAGTTTAAACCAAAATGAGAAACAGAGAATACAGATTTAAAATTTTAAAACATCATTCAGTGAAATAGCAGTCAAACTTAAGACTTTTTCCATAATGAAAAGAAAAGGAAAAACAATGTAAAATAATGAGATAAGATTTGAGAAGCATTTTGTTTTCATTAATGTAATATGGCTACTGGTAAAGGAGTAAGAAAAATATCTTCTTCAAAGCATTGAAGAAATGACAAGCTACTTAATCTAGTAAAGACTGGAGTTAGAGAGGTATGGAGAAAAATCAATCAATTTTTTTCCTGATGGCATTTGCTAAACCTGGTGAACTGGATCTCAGATTTTCTCATCTTTATGGAGGAAGAAGTTTGAAAATAAACCTAGGCAGAGACCTAAGGCAGAGAATCCAATAGTAGATGCAGCCACCCATGAATCTAGAAGCCCAAAGATCTAAACATTCAGTATAGAAGTATGTTTAAAAAAAAATTCAACTGAGTAAATTTTAAAGATCTTACTGGCTTTATTCAATGATTCATGAATTAAGCAGCACATGATCTAGCAGATGGAAAGTAATATTGAGTAGCTCTACAAAATGAAAGACTTTTTATAGGCAGGAGGAAGCAGGAACAAGGTAGTTAATACTGGACAAAAAAGTGGGTTGGTTATTGCAAGGTTACTTTTCTATAGGAGATGGCAGGGATCTATCAAGCAGATTACCTCACTAGTGCTGATCAGACGATTCCTGATTGGCTGGTTTAAGATTCCATTTCTGGGAGAGTCCAAACTGTAATTAAGTCTCAGTTTGGTGACATAGGGCTTAGCCTAAGCAACTCCATTTTGGGTCTGTTTTACTGTTTTTTTAAATAAATTTATTTATTTTATTTATTTTTGGCTGCTTTGGGTCTTCATTGCTGTGCTCGGGCTTTCTCTAGTTGTGACGAGCAGGGGCTACTCTTCATTGCTGTGCTCGGGCTTTCCCTAGTTGTGGCGAGCAGGGGCTACTCTTCATTGCGGTGCGCGGGCTTCTTATTGTGGTAGCTTCTCTGGTTGAGGAGCACGGGCTCTAGGTGCATGGGCTTCAGTAGTTGTGGCACGTGGGCTCAGTAGTTGTGGCTTATGGGCTTAGTTGCTCTGCGGCATGAGGGATCTTCCTGGACCAGGGCTCGAACCTATGTTCCCTACATTGGCAGGCATATTCTTAACCACTGCACCACCAGGGAAGCCCTGTATTATTGTTTTTAAAAGATTCTGGAAGAAGAAAATTCATCCCAGATGTTAGGGTAGAGATACAGGAAGGAGTGGGAGTGAGTGCTTGCTATTCCAGGAATGATGGATGGGACAGTCATATGCAATAATCTTCAAAAATATTTAAAAACCATCTCCTTGAGACCATCCAAAAGTTGCTTAAGCAATATGAATTTTTTTAGCCACTATTTAGGAGAAACTGGAAGTCAAAAGAGGTAAAAATGACATTGGGTGCTGCTTTTCCAGCAGGTTGATTGGTGATATTAAAAGCTGTGACCGAGAAGTAGTTGAAAACTTGAGCAGAACTTTCTATGGTCTCATGCGGTTAAGGGCGGGTGGCAGGGGTCTGTGGCAATCAGGACTTGCCAATGAGGAAAAGTTCTTGTAAATAACTGAGGTTTGGGAACCTAAAGGGCTACAAAATAATGATTAAAGTTGAACTGAAAATAAACCAGAGAATAAAGACCAGCCGTTATAATTTCAAGTGCTGATTATATTAATTAGGTTTGTCATCTGCCTGCCAGAGAACAAGTAAATCCTCTCTGGAGAAAGATAACATTATCCAGAAAGATAACATTATCCAGAAGCTCAAATGATCTCTAAAACATTTCACATGTAATGTTTAACTTATAAACAAAAGTCGCAAAGTATATAACAGGACAAAATTTGAGTAAAAACAACAACAGACAGAAAATAAAAGAAGGACCACAGGAGAAGCATAAAGGAGATTATCTTACAAAACACAAGATTATGTTTAATATAGTCAGAATATGAAAACACAGATGGAGAATTTTGGTACAGAAATGGAAATATATACATAAAAATCATATAAATGCATTGTAAATGCATCAGACAATATCACTGCCAATGGGGGAAAAGGGTGCTAACCTAAGTAACTTTGTAAATTAGTTTAGTCTGTAAGACTAAAGGCAAAGAAACTTTGCATAGCACTATACTCTCCTTGATAAATTTGTGCCCAGGGGATATGGGTTAACAAGGTTAAAACCAATAATATTTATACTGGAATTGAACAATTAAGTAAATGGATGGTGGATAGTGACAGCCAGGTTTCTCAATGTTGAAGTAAGCAGTTACAGATAAGCAAAGGAATGTTCTATGTGGTAATGGATAAGGTTTGGTGACATCAGTATGAACTCATGACTTAACATAGATACAGATGGTTACATATAGAAATAGCTATAAGCATGTGTATATACATGGGTTAGCATCCATGCATATATTTCCTTGTTCTGCCAGCTCAGTGGGCCCAGAAGCAACGGGCACATCTACTGCCCAGCTCGTGGTTTCTAATGCCATTCTCCAATAAAAAGAACCAGCACCTCCTGGAAGAAAAGGCTGATTCTAGGACTGGGGCAGGAAATATACAAGATGAGCCTGGTGTATCGTATAGTGCCAGAAAATATAGATATGCCTCCTCTCCCCCAAAATTGTACATACACACTGATGGGGGTATGTCAAAGGGATACATGAGCTAACTGAAAGATTTCCCAATTGCCAAAGCTGGAACACTTTGAACAACAAAATAAATAAAGCAGAGTCGAATTATATGCCACAGTATAAATAAATATCTATGTCTTATGTTGCTACAAACAAATGATTGAATTAAATAAATGAGGACAAATAGGCAAATTTTCTATGCAAAAAAACTCTAAATAATTTTTGTCAATACTCTGCTCTCAAGGAGGTGAAGTGTCACTTCCCACTCGTTATGTGTGGGCTGTACATAGTGACTCCCTTCCAAAGACAACACTATGAAAAAGTGGAGGGAAGTAACTTTACAATAGAAGCACCTGCCAAACGACCTCAAGGTTAACATCAGTTTTAAGCCATGCTGATAATGATCCTTGATATGATGTAATGAGAATTGCACTTTTCCTTTCTGGACTTTCTCCCCAAAATGCACAACCAGAGTCTAATCATGTAAAAAGTAACTAACAAATCTTGAGGGACACTCTGCAGAATAACTGACCAGTACTCCCCAAAATGCAAAGGTCATCAAAAACAAGAAAATTCGGAGAAATTGTCATAATCAAGAGGAATCTAAATGTAATACAATATCCTGTTACAGAAAGAAAATAGGTAAAAATTAAGGGAATTTGAATTAAGTATGGATTTAGTTAATAATAATATTGATATTGTTTCATTGATTATTTCACACTTACCATTCTATATTATAGAGTAATAACAATGGAGGAGACTGTGTGTAGGGTATGTGGGCATTCTCTGCAGTATCTTCACAATTTTTCTGTAGATTTAAAACTTTCAAAAAATTTTAATAGTATACTACAAATTAGAATGGGCACAATACCATTTATATTAGGACCCAAACAGAATGAAATACTTAGGTATAAATCTAACAAAATATATACAAGATCTATATATAAGAAAATTACCAAACTGATGAAAGAAATCAAACCATGTAATTTATAATATTAATAAAATAAATGAGAAAAATCATATGATCCTATATGAATGCCAAAAAAATCTAACGATTGAAAATTTCTCAATCAGCTAAAACTACAATAGCAATCTAAGTTATTAAAATGTATATACAAAAAAAAAGCAGCAAAAACAAGCTTAATAGTTAGATGTTGAAAGAAAGCCTTCCTCCTAAAATTGAGAATGAGATAGCAATGTCCACTTTCATCATAATTCAACATTGTACTGGAAGTCATGAAAAATAAAACAAACGAGAGAAAACATATAAAGATTACTCATAGATGATGTGACAGTGTAGATAGTCTAAAAAAATCTATAGGTAATCTATTTAATTATAAGTGTATTCAGCAGTGATGTTGTATGCAAGGCCAACCAGAAAGTAAGGTTTTTTCATGATTACCCTAACCACAAAAATCGTGACATAGCTTCAAATAGCAATATTGCAAAAATGAGGAATAAACTTGCTTTTACTAGCGAGTCAGTAGGTTAGGGGAAATGTTAAAGGTTTCATTTATTTTGGGACCAGAACTATACAGATTAACCCTGTTTGTTGTTTTGTTTTTTAATTTTGAGAGAAAAGTGTTTGTTTCCCTTTTGACTGTGAGATCTGTTTACTCATAAAGTCAGAACAAAAAGTATCAGTTTCGATTCCACAAGGGAAGAGTGTTTGTATAACAAAATATAGTAATTTCCTCAAATAAATAAAAAAAGTAACAAACCATTAGAAAAATGAGCAAAAGAAAAAAAGTCAACTCTCAGAAGAGAAAATCCAAACTGGTAAATTAACATTTGAAATATGATCAACCTCCTTAGCAATCAGAGATGCTCAAGTGAAAACTATAGTAACATACTTTAAGATTGACAAAATTGAAAGACAAGAGATATCAAATGTGTGACAACGTAAAGCAATGAGTCCTCTAATATGCTGCTTGAGGAGAGAAATTTGACTATATCTGTAAAGATGGAATTTTAAAACAGTTACTCAGAAATCTCTCTCCTAGATATATATCCTTTCAAAAAAATCTCACATAGTTGCCTAAGAAGATATATGTAAGCATTTATAACACCATTGTTTGAGGTTAAAAATAAAAATCTTGAACTAAATTTCCTCAGCAGGAAAATGAATATTAATATATATTCATAAAATGAAAGTACACAGAAATTTTATATAAAAATACTAAAACAATAGATAGATGGTTGGTTGGATGGATGGATAGATAGAAATATAGTGAGATAGATAGATGATGGATCACAAAACATTGAATAAAATGTAGCAGAAGAATACACAGGCTATACCATTCATAAAAATTAATTGTGCAACAATATATATATTGTACTTTTTAGGGGTATAATATGCTGGCTTTAAAATACATCCACAAATTCTCTGACACTCTTCGAAAGTTGGAGCCTAATTTCCCTCCCCTTCAATGTGGGCAGATTTACTGATTCAAGCAAACAGACTGTAGCAGAAGTGACAGTTTATGATTTCCAGGGCTAGAGCAAGAGGCCATCTTGGCTTCTGCCATGACCTTGGATCATGTAATCTGGGGAAAGCTGGCCACCATATCATGAGGACATTCAAGCTGTCCTGTGGAGAAGCCAACATGGAAAAAGTCTTGAAAGGCTTTGAAACCTCCCATCAACTATCAGCATCAACTTGCCAGGCATATAAGTGAAAGAAAATATGTGAATGGAATGCAATACATTAACAATTATAATTCAACACTTATATAATTTAAAAAATTGGCAAGCTAGAAATAAAATGGAACTTTACTAGATAAGATATGAATATTGGGATGCAGATTTCAAAATTGCAATTATTTTAAACATTTTAATTATAATGAAAAAACAAGAAAATTAATTTCCAGTTTTTAGACATCTAAAATAAACAAGTGGCCAAATTAAAAATTAACACATAATTTTCTACCTATGTGTCATTTTTATCAAATAGAAAATGAAAGAAGTATTTAAAAAGTGTAGCACACACACAAGAACCACTTTAGAACTGACAAATAACCAAAAAATGGTCATGTCTAAATGAAAAAGAAAAACTATAAAGCTTTCCTGAAAGTCGTAAAAGAAGACCTCAATGAACTGAAAGAGAACACATTCCTGTAAGGGAGAACTCACTATTGTAAAAATGTCATTTCTCCTTCAATTACTCTATAAATCCCTACAGGACTTTTATGAAACTTGTCAAACCATCTAAAATGTATCTGGAAGTGAAAATGTGCAATAATAGCCTATAGTACGTTTTGAAGAGGAGGACAGTAAGCAGTAACTTCTCCTGTCAGATACCAAAACATACATACAGTATTTAACACAAGTTGATATTATCAAAGGAATATGTGAACTTTATCTTTGTGCCCCCTGCACATGTATAATGTTTTAAAGCAGCGGTTGCCAACCTTTTTGGCACCAGGGACCGGTTTGGTGGAAGACAAATTTTCCACAGACGGGGGTGGGGTGCCGATGGTTCAGGTGGTAATGTGAGCGATGGGGAGCAATGGGGAGTGGCAGATGAAGCTTCGCTTTTAATGGGGGGTTGGGGACCTCTGTTTTAAAGCATTAGTTTTCACACATGCCTTAAAGACTCAGTTGCCTTACCAACAAATCCAAGTAGATACTTTGACCAGCGTCTAAATTTAAAAGCCCTTGTCTAATATCATCCAAAGCACAGGCATTATTTTCTTATACTGCTTATCTGCTCTGCTCCCTCATTCATTAATTCTTTTCCATCCCAAAGTTCTCCATTAAGAACCAGTTATCTTAATTTTGCAGAGTTCTCTAGTTGCTTGCTATTAGAATCCTAAGAGATTCTTCACCTGCACATGTGAGAGAACAAAAGTGCAGTAAAATCCTGACAAAAGTAGACCTCATTTTATAAAGCTCTAATCTTATCAACTTCAAGTAGTTTTGCATCCCTATCAAAATTCTGCTAGAGCTGGCTAGCAATGGCCTCCCTTTAAACAAAATGCTGTTAAGAATACAGTTCTCCTGCTGTATAGCACGGGGAACTCTACTCAATACTCTGTAATGGCCTATATGGGAAAAGACTCTTAAAAAAAAAAAAAAAAAAAAAAAAAAAAAAAAAAAAGGGCTTCCCTGGTGGCGTAGTGGTTGAGAGTCCGCCTGCCAATGCAGGGGACACGGGTTCGTGCCCCGATGCGGGAAGATCCCACAAGCCGCGGAGCGGCTGGGCTTGTGAGCCATGGCCGCTGAGCCTGCGCGTCCAGAGCCTGTGCTCCGCAACGGGACAGGCCACAACAGCGAGAGGCCCGCGTACCGCAAAAAAAAAAAAAAAAAAAAGTAGATCTATGTATAACTAATTCACTTGTACACCTGAAATTAACACAACATTGTAAATCAGCTATACTCCAATAAAAATTAAAAAAAGAAAAGAATACATTTCTACAGTTTAGTATGTCTTAATTTTACCCACAGCTTCTATAATCAATGATGGCTGTAACTGCATAAAATTTAAAGGTTCTATATAACCCAAAGCACCATAAATAAAGGTCGTAAATGAGCCAACTAGAATAAATATTTACAATATATAACAGAGGATCAACATCCTTAATATGTAAGAAATTACCATAAACTAATCAGGAAAATATAAGCTACCAATGGAAAATGTTTTTTTTTGTTTGTCTGTTTGTTTTTTGTGGTACGCGGGCCTCCCTCTGTTGTGGCCTCTCCCGTTGCGGAGCACAGGCTCCAGACGCGCAGGCTCAGCGGCCATGGCTCACGGGCCCAGCCGCTCCGCGGCATGTGGGATCCTCCCAGACCGGGGCGCGAACTCGGTTCCCCTGCATCGGCAGGCGGACGCGCAACCACTGCGCCACCAGGGAAGCCCTGGAAAATGTTTTAATTAGAAAAAAATATATACAAAAGAAAAAACACAAATTGCAAATATTAAAAAAAATCCTTAAAATCTATCCTTAATATTACAAAGAGCATGGGTAATAATTTTTTAATGAGATTCAATTTTTAACTGATCATATTAAAGAAAAAAGTAAATGATCATGAACAATGCTGATAAGAGTACGAAATCTGGTATTTTCAGACACTATTAAAAGAGTACAATTTGATGCATATATTTGCAAGTCCGTTTGATGGAAACTATCAAGATTTAATATACTTATTACTTCTAAATCAGCACTTCTCAGGATTCCGAAGCAAAGCTATGTGTGCAATGATGTTCATTGGTGTATGGTTTGCAATAGCAAAATACTACAAACTATCCCAAACTCCATTAATGAAGGAATTTCTGAATAAACCATGGTACTTCAGTACCACATGTTACTACATGGTAATTAGAAGTAAAATGTATACACAGATATGGACATACCATAAAGTTATATTCTCAAATGAGTCCATTACCACATGTTACTACATGGTAATTAGAAGTAAAATGTATAAACAGATATGGACATACCATAAAGTTATATTCTCAAATGAGTCCATTAGGAATAAACACTGAAGACATGCATGGACCTTCCATGGAAACAACAGTCACGGTGGTTAACAGAACCAGCTCTGAAGCCAGATTGTCTAGGTTTAAATCGACATATCCTATTTAGTTTAAGTGTGGTCCTGGGTGAGTCACTTTAACTTTCCGTGCCTGAAGTTTTTATCTGTATGCCCTAAGGGAAAATACTGAGCCCTAAATGTTGGCATTTCCTTTATGGTTCATTTTAGAATGTAAAATGAGCACTGCAGGACTTTAGTTCTGAGCTGTGAACACTGGACAAAATTCACGGAACAAAAGAAAAGTCCTGCTAGATAAAAAGAAAAAAAATAATCAGTCTTGAAACTTATTACAAACTGTATTAAACCGTTATAAGTGGTTATCTCTTAAAAGAATTGTCAGATTAGAAGTTGACATTAAGAAGACTTCTAATTGTTATTTTCTTTAATCTGTTGTCTTTGGACTTTATAAGTATATATAATCAAATAATGTGTAATTTATATAGATTTTTTAATAAAGGAAGAAAACAAATCGTAAACAATTAGCAGGAAGTACACAAGATGGACTCTACTACTGCAGCAAGTTTTTGTTTTGTTTTGCCATACCACTTTTTTTTTCGTCCATAGACTGTGGTTTGGCTGTTAAGGGGTGAAGTTTATAATGTACTATATGGCTACTGTATGTATTCAGATGCTTAATTCATTCTGTTGCACAATGATTTTTATAAGAAGGACCTCAAAGTCCATTTCAAGCTCATCTAATATGCAGAATAAATATTGGTTAATTTATCATTTCTCTAGTCTACAGAATTTAACATTTAGAGTTAAATTATTTTTTCTAAAGAAAAAGGGTTTATGACTTTGTATATGTTTGGAAAGTCCAATTAAAAAGATTGTTGGCTAGTTGCTTCTTATGTTTATAAAGGCTCAGCAATAAAATCTAATTTTTTTTTTAAAGAAACTAAAGGACTAATAACTAGCTCTATTTGTGCTCATTTAAAATACTTTTTTTTTTTTTTTACAAATATAGACACTTCTATATTTTAAACACTCAGTTCTCTGATAAAGCGTGACCAATATGTGAACTATCAAATTGCACTCTATAGATATGTACTAGGGACTTATTTTATAGGACCAGTGGACCAGAAATATAAAACACTTCCTATTATAAACTGAATATTGTTACATGTTTTAGTTAAAATTTTAAGCTGCCTCATGAAAAATAATCTTTACCATTTTTATCCCCCTTGTAAACATGTATATGATCACCTTATGAGTCTTTATTAACATCTAGTAAGATATCACTACATTTAAAATTGCTTTTAGGGAATTCCTTGGTGGTCCAGTGGTTAGAACTCCACGCTTTCACTGCCATGGATGGCCCCGGGTTCAATCCCTGATCGGGGAACTAAGATCCCACAAGCCATGTGGCATGGCCCAAGATAAAATAAAAAAAATAAAAATTGCTTTTAAACAAATTAAAGTTATAGCAGAGATTATCAACATAAACACATATTTTATGTTGTACATATTAACACATTTTACAAAGCCTAATATAATGTGGTCTTTTTGGGGGAAAAAACATATTAAAATGTTTTGTTTCATGCAGTATTTTGGTACAGGAAAGTGATGTAAAATCCTAAGATGTCAGAGCAGTTTCATAGAAGCATTTGAAACTTGAAAATTGGAAATTAATGAAGGTTAAAAATTAATGGCATAAAAATAGATATACTAAGACATTATCATCTTCATGAAATATTTACCTAATTGATGATGGTTAGACATGATTAATAAAATTAAATTAAGCTAATCATATTATTTTGTTTTCAATTAAAATAAATGAATATGAATGTGTAAAGATGATGCTAAAATATTTAATCACTTTTCTTTTTATGTCAATGCATTGAATACTATGTTTTTTATATATCCTATCTTTCTGTCATGTAATGTATATTTGAGAATATATTATTCTCATTCAGTTCTATCTACCACTTTAACTCTGTTCACCCATAATCTTCATGAAGGCAGAAGTCTTGCCTTAATAATTTTATACAGTATAAAATGATCACCACAATGAGTCTAGTTACCATCTATCTACCATATACAAAGTTACGACAATATTATTGACTGTATTCCCAATGCTTTACATTACATCCCTGTGATTTCTTTATTTTATATCTGTAAGTTTATACCTCTTAATCCCCTTCACCTATTTTGCCCATATCCTTACCTCCTCTCCCCTCTGGCAACCACCACTTTGTTCTCTGTGTCTATGAGTATTTCTGTTCTATTATGTTTGTTAGTTTGTTGTGTTCTTCAGATTCCACATGTATGTGAAATCATATGGTATTTGTCTTTATCTGACTTGCGTCACTTAATATAATGGCATCAAGGTTCATCCATGTTGTTACAAATGGCAATATTTCATTCTTTTTTATGATTGAGTAGTATTCCATTGATTGATATACCATATCTTCTTTATCCATTCATCTATCAATGGACAATTATGTTTCTTTCATAATTTGACTACTGTAAATAATGCTGCAGTGAACATCAGTGTGCATATGCACCTTTCAATTGGTGTTTTCATTTTTTTCAGCTAAACACAGAAGTAGAATCACTGAATAGAATGGTGGTTCTATTTTTAATTTTTAAAAAAAAATCTCCATACTGTTTTTCATAGTGGCTGCATCAACTCACATTCTCACCAACAGTGCACAAGGGTTCCCTTTTCTCCATATACTCACTAATGCTTGTTATTTGTTGTTTTTTTGATAACAGACATGCTGATAGGTATGAGTTGATATTTCATTGTGGTTTTGATTTGCATTTCCCTGATGATTCATGATGTTGAGCATCTTTCATGCTTCCGTTGGCCATCTGTATGGCCAACATTTTTCTTTGGAAAAATGTCTATTCATGTCCTTTGGCTATTTTTTAATTGGATTGTTTGTTTATTTGATATTGAGTTGTATGATGAGTTCTTTACACATTCTGGAAATTAATCACTTATCAGACATATCATTTGCAGATATTTTATACCATTTGGTAGGTTGTCTTTTAGATTTGATGAAGCATTTTAGTTTCCTTCACTGTGCAGAATCATTTCAGTTGATGTTGTCCCACTTGTTTGTTTTTGTTTCCCTTGTCTTTGGAGTCAAATTCACAAAAACATCGCTAAGACCAATGTCAAGGAGGTTATTGCCTACGTTTTCTTCTAGGATTTTTATGGTTTCAGGCCTTATATAAAATCTTTAATTCATTTTGAGTTGATTTTTGCATATGGTGTATGAAAATGGTCGTTTCATTCTTTTACATGTGGCTGTCCAGTTTTCTCAACACCATTTATTGAAGAGACTGTCTTTTTCCCATTGGATGTTTTTGGCACCTTTGACAATATGAGTGTCGGTTTATTTCTGGGATCTCTCTTCTGTTCCATTGATCTGTGTGTATGTTTTTGTGCCAGTACCATACTGTTTTGACTACTGTAGCTAGTAGCATAGTATAGTTTGAAATCAGGGAGTGTCACACCTCCGGCTTTGTTCTTCTTTCTCAAGATTGTCTTGGCTATTCCAGGTCTTTTGTGGTGCCATAAAAATTTTAGGATTATTTGTTCTAGTTCTGTGAAAAATGCCACAGGTATTTTCATAGGGGTTGCATTGAATCTATAGACAGTTTCGGATAGTATGGAAATTTTAACAATATTAATTGTTCCTATTTATGAAGATGAGCTATCATTCCATTTATTGTGTGGTCTTCAATTTCTTTCATCAATGTCTTATAGCCTTCAGAGTACAGGACTTTCATCTCCTGGTTAAATTTATTCCTAACCTTTTTTTTGGATTCATTGTAAATGGGATTTTTAAAAAAAATTTCTCTTTCTGCTAGTTCATTGTTAATGTATAGAAATGCAATAGATTTCTGTATATTGACTTTGTATCCTGCAACTTTACTGAATTTGTTTACTAGTTTTAATAGTCTGTTGGAGTGTTTAGGGTTTTCTAGATAAAGTATTATGTGATCTGCAAATAGTGGCAGTTTTACTTCCTCCTTTCCAATTTGGATCTCTTTTATTTCCTTTTTTTTGTCTGATTGCTATGACTAGGTCTTCCAATACTATCTTGAATAGCAGTGGTGAGAGTGGGCACCCTTGTCTCCTTACTGATCCTAGAGATTAAAATTTTCACTTTTCACTATTGATATAATCTTAGCTGTGAGCTTGTCATATATAGCCTTTATCATGTTGAGGTATGTACCCTCTTTGTGGTAATACCCTCTTTGGTGAGAGTTTTTATCATAAATGGATGTTGAATTTTGTCAAATGCTTTTTCTGTTTCTCTTGAAAAGATCATGTGATTTTATCCTTCATTTTGTCAATGTGGTGCATCACATTGATTGATTTACAGATATTGAACTATCTTTACATCTCCAGAATAAGTTCCATTTGATCATGGTGTATGATGCTCTTAATGTGTTGTTGAATTTAGTTTGCTAATATTTTGTTGAGGATTTTTTCATCTATGTTCATTAGGGATATTGTCCTCTAATTTTCTTTTCTTTTAGTATCCTTACCTTGTTTTGGTTTTGTAAATGAGTTTGGAAGCATTTCCTCCTCTTCTATTTTTGAAAGAGTTTGAGAAGGATTGGTATCAGTTCTTTAAATGTTGAGTAGATTTCAGTAGTGAATGCTTATGGTCCTGGACTTTTGTTAGGAGATTTTTTATTACTGATTCAATCTCCTCAGTAGTAACTGATGTGTTCAGATCTTCTATTTTCTCATGATTCAGTCTTAATAGGTTGTATATTTCCAGAAATTCATCCATTTCTTCTAGGTTGTCCAGTTTTGGAGTACAATTATTTATAGTAGTCTCTCATGATCGAGTTGAAATGCTGTCTCTTTCATTTCCGATTTTGTATATTTGATTCCTCTCTTTTTTTCATGTTGAGTCTAGCTAAAAGTTTGTCTATTTTGTTTATCTTGTTAAAAAAACACTTCTTAGTTTCACTGATCTTTTCTAGTGTCCTTTTAGTCTTTAGTTCATTTATTACTGCTCTGATTTTTGTTATTTCCTTCATTCTGCTAACTTTGGGCTTAGTGTGTTCTTCTTTTTCTAGTTCCTTGAGATGTAAAGTTAACAAGATGTCTCTTCTGATAGAATTTATGTTAATAGGGATGATAGAAAATAAACATGGAAAGAAAACAAGAACAAATATCAAATGGCAATTGATAAGGACTCTGCAGAAAATTTCAGCTAGTTAATGCGAAAGGATAATTTAAAGGGGAGGTAGCGAGTCAGGGAATATCTCTCTAAATGAATCACAAGAATAATTAACCATATGAAAATCAACATAAAATATTCCTAATAGATGAACAGTTGGCGCAAAACCCCTAAGGTGAGATCTAACTGTCCATCTTTGAGAAACAGAAATAGCAGCTATGTTGCTAAAGCAGGTAAGAGAAGAAATGGCATGCATGGCACCAGGGAGGTAGGCAAAGGTTATTATCACATAAAACTTGATCTATCAAGAAAAATAATTTGCATTTTACTCTAAGTAACCCATTGGAAACCCAATGGAAATTAATGGATCACCACTGTTCTTACGAGAAAGGCAAAATTCCTTAAAAATATTTGCTATTTTATGTCTGTTAGAATGCATTGTATTATTCCATCCTTCCATCTCCTTTTGCATCATACTCTTCCTTGCTTTGGGTTCTACAGCATAGTTGGCTATCTTTCAGTCCATTCAATTTCCATGATTCCTCAGACCACAAGGCATTTGACCATGCTGCTTCTTTCACCTGAGATAACTGAAGTTATAAATAAATGAGTGGATTATTTTTAGATATTGCAAGAAACCAACTCATACCCAGACTTCTGAAATAATAAAACAACTGGAAAGGGGGAAAATAGGAGACTTCCTCCCAGCCTCACCTCTTACTTCAACATTAAAGTGAGTGCCTGTTCCACCAAAGTTTCTAGGTCAGCCTTCCTCCTGTATGTGGCCGTAGAACCACTTTCCATCTCTCAGTCTCAATATTTATTATGTATTTGTAGATCCGACATTTCTCTGTAAGGCAACACAGTCTGAAACAGAAGGGGATCTGTGATGGTACATTTCATTCTGAGTTAAGTCATGTAAAGTAAAAACAAGATGAACATACAGAGCTGTGCACTCCAGAGAGAACTGTGTTTACATGCAAAAGAAGACATACAGATTGCTTTAAATTATGACAGGAACCAGGAATGAAAAATATATAATTCTCACCTCAGGCAAACAGAGCTGCATTCTATAAATGCCTAATATAAAGTAGGGCCTATGTAAGAGTTATCTAAATAAGTTAACTTAAAATTTTAGAAGTAAAGTAAAGATACATGGAAGTACAGAACATAGACATCCTGTCAGCAGCTTCTTGGTCAGAACAGATCTTTACTGCTTCAAGGCTATCCAAACTTGGGAGGTGAGGGTGTGTGTAGGGCTGGGCGGCCTATAAAATATTCCACAACAAAGCATAGAGCCATTTTCTTAAAATAAGCAGAAGTTAAGTAAACCTATAAAAAATATTTATGACAGGAAACAATATGACATGTAGAACTATATTAATTTTGAGTTTTCAGAAATATTTTTTAAATTCATGAAATAAAATATTAAAAATGAAATTTAAAAGAGTATTATGATATATATGCAACAATGCTCAGAAATTAAAGATGAAAACAGAAAAAATATTTTCATGAGTTAAGAAAGAACAGAATGAACCAACACAAAGTCAAATCAGCAATTTGGGAAACAGACTGAAAATATCTTTAAAATATGATAACTATGAAAGACATAATGGATATCAAAAGCTGATAACATATAGAAAATATACAGAGAATATAGTTTCACATCATGGGTAAACTACATTTCTGAAAAATAAGCTAGAATAAATAAAATAGAAAAATAAAGAAAAAAACAAAAAAATATTCAAAAATATTCCCACTGTGAGTGTGTGTCTGTGTTTAACTAACCTATTGACTGTAAGAATTCACTATATTCCAGGCTCAAATAATGCAAAAATAACATGAGTTTGACATATTCTGGAAAAGTTTTATATTTTGATAATAAAGAAAATAAGATAATAAATTCTCATGAATAAAATCATAAGCAACCATTTTTAGGGAATGTAAAGTAATTCTGGTTTGTTATTACATTTTCATAACCTACCATCAACGTGTAAAGACAGTCTAAAGAGATTTTTTAATATGCAAAATTACACAAAATTTAAAAATGATCTTTGTTACCTGGCCCCAAAAATGCACTAACTGAAAACATGAACTCTAAAACAGAGAAGTCTGGATTTATAGAATGGCATAAGCCTGATTCTATCTCATATCATCATATCTGTGATGGCTATTCGTTATATTCAAAATTAAGTTTAGATCACTCATTCATTCAGTATATATTTTTTGAGCACCAATAGGCCAAGGACTATGCTAGGCAGCAGAATAATGACAAAAATAATGAGCAATATGGTAACAAAAGTGCAAAAGGAAAAGACCAATATTGAATCTTACAGGATGATTACATAAAGTTAATGATACAAGTCTAGAAACACAGATCTTATTGCAAAGAAAGAAATTGTGGAGCAAGAGAGTATTAAGCTAAATTCATCTTAGATTAATAGGGAGTCATAAATAATGAAATTGTTCTTGAATATGGAAATTTTGAAAATCATAAATTTAATCACGTGTATTATTTTAAAGCTATAGTATAAACTCAATCATTTAAGACAAGCGTAAAAGCAAAGATATACCTATGTAATAAATACTATAATTAATTTAAATAATTTTAAATATCATGAAAAATAATACATAAAAGACATACTAGATATTAACATACATTTTAAAAATTACCCATTAAGAGAAAACATGTATTTTATTTGCAGAAAAAGCAATAAATTGTAAGAATATATTATTTATTTGAGAAATAACTGAAGCACAAAACTAAATAAAAATGTAAAAATGAAATGATATGTGAAATAATTTTGAATATGGAGAATTTTAAGAGTTTTTGTATATGATGCCTATGAGAATGGGTATAGGTAAATAATATCCCTAAATAGCTATCCTTGTTGGTACTATAGGTGATTTTGCAATTTGTAATTTCCATTATAATTTCCAATATTCCAATATTTCCATTTTTTTCTTAAAAAGTATATACTTTAAGATTAGTTTAGGAGTCAAAATTTTTATGAAAAATCAAACAAACAAATATCTCTAGCTTATTTATTATTTTGTTTGAGCAGAATATTTCTCATCTGTCTTGCTTAATTAACTAGTCAAGTCAGTACTTTGTTATTTCAGCAAAGATGAACAAATCTGGGAATTAATGGCTATGCACAGGGAATATTCTTAGATATCATGACCTTGATTCCTTGATTTTAATGTGTCTCTAGAAATGCTGGATATTAAATGAGCTGGAACTTGTTTATTTTTCATCATTTGAAGAAATATTTATTCTTACCTGATATGCTTGCCCCCAAAGCTCTTGAGATTTTTTGTTCTACTTTCCTAGCAAATGACAGCTTTGAAGTGTCTATTTCATTTGAAAAGTAGTGCATACATTTCAAATGTTTAACTACGACAGGAATAAACATCATTATGATTCCAGTTTGAGGTACAATTTAAATTTTAAAATGGTTATTTTAATCTTTTTTTTTTTTTTTTTTTTTTGTGGTATGCGGGCCTCCCGCTGCTGTGGCCTCTCCCGTTGCGGAGCACAGGCTCCGGACGCGCAGGCCCAGCGGCCATGGCTCACGGGCCCAGCCGCTCTGCGGCATGTGGGATCTTCCCAGACCGGGGCGCGAACCCGGTTCCCCTGCATCGGCAGGCGGACGCGCCACCACCGCGCCACCAGGGAAGCCCCTAATCATTTTTTTATGAGGCCACTTTAACCAGTCATCAGCTCCCCCACTATCCTCTAATTCCTGTGTTCAGACAGCAGAATTTTCCATTTTTGCAAAGAGTTCTCTTGCCCCATGGCATTTCTGATAATTCATCACCCAGAACTAATTACTTAAAAATCCTTTATACATTTTCCATTTGCTAAGTTCCACCTTAAAGTTTGCATTATCAGAGAATTATCTTTGCTTCTCTTCCCCTCTCTGCACAAAGCCTTCCTGGCCCCTCTCCCCTCCATTTATTCCCGAGATCTTTTAATTCCGCTTCTCCTTTTAATGTTGAGAGGTTAAGTTTAGCCCCCGTTTTTCTCCACAGACATGCATGTCCCAACTCATGCCAAAGCTCAGCAAAGCAAAAGGGTTTCTAATGAACAGGACTCTCCTGAATTTTATGGCATTTTATTAAGCATGAATTTTGATTCCTCTCCCGAAACACAAGTATTTCTTCCTAAAATATATCATACTCCCCCAAAAGGGAGTTCAGTGAATTAGGATTTCTCTGTTCCCTTCCACCACTATAATAGAGCCCAGTAATGCTCAAAATGTGGTTCCTGGTCTAGTGTCAGCATCACCCGTGACCATGATAAAAATTCAGAGTCTTGGGCTCTAATCCAAACCTACTGAATCAGAAATTCTAGGAGTTTCTCCACTGATTCTGATGCCTGCAAAAGTTAGCAAGCAATGAAAATAATCTGCAGCCACACAGAAAAACTGTAACTTGTATGGACTCAAAATATACTTCTATGTGACTGGGTCATATTAAGAATGGCAGCACAGGGTTAGGAACGGAGGTGGAGAGGTGGGGAGGCACTGGTACACTCAAAGTCGAGTTCTGGTCATGCTGCCCTGAACCTGCCTCATCCCCTGCTTCACTCTTTAATAGCCCTCTTGAGCCTGTTTGTCCTATTCCACTTTCTTCGTCCTCCATCACACAGTTCACTTTAACTCCTTGTTGGATGCCTACATACCTGACCTGGATTAAAATCCACCTAAAACTTCTGTGCTTTCCACAGGCAGGGCTCATCCTACTTCCTGGTGAGACTGACCAACTGCTCCAGTTCTCTATGTATCATTTTCCTAGTTTCCCACTTCTATAGCCTTAAACCACCTGGTAACAATTTTTATGGTGTCTCACCGAATGCCTGAGGTCATCAGCAATTCTCTCCACCCTGTCTGGATTGGAACGCCAACATCTTCTGGCACTGAATGACCTGCTGCATCTCTGAGCTATTTCTAGCCCTACAGCAGCCAATCTTTGTTAGATCTTGCTGAGTTTTGCTCTGTGCATGCACAGGCCAGCCTTTGGCCAAATGCCTGAGGTAAACCCCTGTCCCCCCAGCACCAGACCTCTGATGCCTTCCTCTGCTCAGCAGCCTTTCCTCATGTACTCTGCTCCACAGTCACCTTGGAAGCTTCAAACTTTGATCTGTACCACCTCAGCTCAGCAACGTTGTTCTCTTCGTAGGCTCTACCTCCATACTGTCCTGTCAGAGTTCCCCCAGGGAGAAAGGCAACACAAACGTGAGGCTTAAACTGTATGTCTCACTTCTTTTGAGGATTCATCATCCTTTGCTGTCTGTTGTCAAATGCCCAGCATGGGAACATAGTCAAGTGCCAGTTAACCCATCAAGGCTGAAAGAGAAGTTCTGAGTCTTGTTTTGAATTGTTTTTTTTGTGTGTGTGTGTGGTACGCGGGCCTCTCACTGTTGTGGCCTCTCCCGTTGCGGAGCACAGGCTCCGGATGCACAGGCTCAGCGGCCATGGCTCACGGGCCCAGCTGCTCCGCGGTTTGTGGGATGTGGTGGCCTCTCCCGTTCCGGAGCACAGGCTCCGGATGCACAGGCCCAGCGGCCATGGCTCACGGGCCCAGCTGCTCCGCGGTTTGTGGGATCTTCCCGGACCGGGGCACGAACCCGTGTCCCCTGCATCGGCAGGCGGACTCTCAACCACTGCGCCACCAGGGAAGCCCTTGAGTTGTATTTTTTTTTCAAGCTGTCATCTTTCATGTCTGTCTTTCATTTTGATGATATTTAGCAATTCATAACTTTCTAATTTGCTAATTGTAAACGTTTTGGAAATTTTTTGTAGGCTAGACTCCCTAAGAAGAAGAGCCTGAACTAGAAACTTAGTGAAAGTGATGTATGGAGGGAGGGCTCTCAGGAGAAGGGGCATGAGGGAAGCAGGATGGGGAAGGAGAGCAAGTCAGGAAAGGTGTGGTTTTGCCCGGAACAGTGCCTTTCGCCTGACCCCACAGGAAGCTCTGGAACATGAACTAAAGCAGAGTCATTCTCCACTGTGAGGCAAGCGGGCCAGTTTTATGTACCCTCATTTCAATCAGTTGTTGACTGATGGCTGTCCTGGGCAGTGCTGGTGGGTGCTTTTGGGGTGTGAATGTATAACTTCCCGGACAGGTTTGCTCCTATTTAGCTGAGGGAAATCCTCTGATAAAGGGGGTAACTTTGGGCCTTTAGCAGTGAACATTCGTCCTGCTGGTGAAGAGAACGTGAGCAGACAAAGAAAAAAAGAAAGAAGAGAAGAGGAAAGGAAAGGAAAGAAAAAGGGAAGGGAAGGGAAGGAAAAAAAAAAGAGAAAAGAAAAAAAGCATCCACTAAATTCTTGTAAACCAAATAAATAATTTGGGGGATATAGTGAGAGTATAAATAGATTCTACATAAAAGCAGCATTAGGACTTAGCGTTAGCTACTTTTTAAAAGAGACCTTTTCAGGGCTTCCCTGGTGGCGCAGTGGTTAAGAATCCGCCTGCCAATGCAGGGGACGTGGGTCCGAGCCCTGGTCCGGGAAGATCCCACATGCTGCAGAGCAACTAAGCGTGTGCGCCACAGCTACTAAGCCTGCTCTCTAGAGCCTGCGAGCTACAACTACTGAGCCCGTGCACCACAACTACTGACGCCCGTGCGCCTAGAGCCCGTGCTCTGCAACAAGAGAAGCCACCACAGTGAAAAGCCCACGCACCACAGTGAAGACCCAACGCAGCCAAAAATAAATAAAAAAATAAATTTATATTAAAAAAAACCCAAATACTTTATTTGAATGTCTAAAATAATATTTCATGTCAGTTTTATTAAATATTAGAGAAAGTTTTATATTTCTACTTAAACTGAAAAAGTTTTGCTTTTAATAATATCCAATTCTGAGGTGAAAATATCTCAGAAAAAAACTAACATTGATTCCTTAAAATTAGGAATTCAGATTTTTACAAGGATAACAGACTAATCAGTGTTTTTTTTATATGAAAACATGTATTCCCTTTTTTAAAAAAAGACATGATCTCCAGAGAATTCCTAAAGTCATTGTTTGTCTTCCTACAAGCGGTGTAGAAATTCCTTCCTGTTGGGTTTGCCATTATGATTAGCATCATTGTTGGCGATACTTGCCATCATCTGCTTACTTTTTTCTCATGTATTTAGAATGCTTATGAGTGAAAGTCTTCTTTCTAAATATAATTTGTTAAAGAATATTTTGAAAAATCCCAAAATCAAATTTTCATACTTACCACAATTATTGAAAATATTTATTCAAAATATGTTTATTCTAGCTGATGTTTACTATTTATTGAGCATTCACCAGGTGGCATGCAATGCCTTTTCTGTATTTTTTCCCCTTCCCCAAAGAAATGGAAGTCATTTAATTCAACTTTAGCCAGCAAAGAATTCTTACCAAAGATGTATGAATTTATGCACACTTACGATCTTCTGAGGATGATATACAACACCTGTTTTCAACTAAATTGAAGGAAATACCCTGTATAATGCATGTTCTGTCAGAAAAGCAATATGCAAAATGAATGCTAACATTTCATGAGGCTGCTACATCACTTCATATTGAAAGGCAGGTCAATCAATCAATCTTTGAAAAAATTACTGGTACTCATTTAATGTGAAATACTTCACTACATGTTTAAAGGGAAATATAGTATGGAAACCTACTTCTCAAAGTTTTTGCATTATAATTGGTGGCATCCTAGCATGATAGGAGCCAAAAAGAACAAAAAGAAATGCTTCCCCTGGATACCTGAGTGGGAGAAAATGGTACTGTCAGACAGTGAAACTAATAAGACTTTGAGTAAAAGAAAGAATGCCTGAAAAGGAAGAGGGGGTGCCTTTCCTTATAGTCTTAGGATATAGGTAGAGGGATGCTTCACAGAGGTAAAAAGACATCAATCTATTAAATGATGAGAGAAAAAAAGCTGTAAAATAAGTTTCACAAATTAAGTATATCTTCACACACCTACAACCTTGAAAATATAACTTCCGGAGTTTTCAGAGCAGAATGTTGCAAACCTTCTAAGAGGATTCATAATGTTAGCCCTGTAGCCTGAGACTTACATTGAAAGGCTTCTGTGAACATTAATCCACTTGCCAATGAGTAGTCTTGACAGATTCAAGAATAAAAATCAAGGACTGGTCAATGTCATTCTCACTCCTTCCCTGGCAATTCATTTGGCATTGTGCAGACCTATCCAGAGAGCTTAGCATGAAACACTGTGAAGAGTGCTTGAAATTGAAACGTTTGAAATTTCAAAGGACTTAAATGAAGTTGAGTTAGCCTGGCCTCATTTTCCTGGTCAGTAAAGGCTTTTCAGACAGTAAAAACCTCCATTTTAGCAGTGTATTCTACATAAATAAAAGAATCTTCACATAAGACATCTATTTTAATTAAAGTTGGAAAACAGAGTGCTTGAAAAACAAAACTATCTCTTTTCTCAGCTTTCTAGTCTGGAGGTACTTTCCTGAATTTAAAATCAGAAATGTTTAACTGGTAACAGCAACACATTGGCAGACGTCTCCAGCCTTCTGAAATACCAGAGTCATTTACATTTGATATGCTCTAGTATTTTTAGTGCTCAGTCCACCTTCTGAGTAGCCGGAGTGTCTTTCTAAGAATTCTGCCAGAAATCAAAAATGTCACCATTTGTAATCTGTATTATGTTATGTTCTCTAACAACTGAGAACTTTGTCTTCACCTGATGATTTGGAGTAGACTCTGTCAGGGTGCCAATGACAAGTCAAGAGAATGAACTGGAACTGGGTATCCCACCTAAGAATCTAGGAAAGGAGAAAACAGGGATGGTACTCAGCATCATTATTAGAGAATATTAGTTAATACTACTAGCCTAGAAAAGCAAAATCAATGTACAAATCCAAAGGCAAGGAGAGGGTAGGAAAAATGCAGATACAGCCGGAGCCCAGATGTCTGAAATAGAAGGGCAGTGAGATAGTTGTGAAGCAAGGCTGACCCAAAAAAGCTACTGCAAGTGTGACTGGAGTGGCCTGCTTACTGTTCTTTGCTGTTGAGACATGCAGCAAGTTTCAAAGGGTCAGGCTGCCTCAAAGGTATGAAGTCAGGATATAGAGCTAATAGGCAAGTTGGAAATCTATGAAATTAGATAATGCAGTAAAGACTTCAACTGTGATATATATATCCTAATGAGAAAAACTCACATTTATTGTAGTGCCTGGTATAGGACTAGATTCCAGAGCATTTTGTCATTGTTAAAATCCTTGCTTGTCAAACTCTCTTCATTATATATTGACCTCATTTTGTTAGTTAAGAGTTAAGTTTTTAACTTAAAAATAAATAGAATTATTTAATATGCCCTACACTAAAGCTACTTTCCATGATCTTCCATAATATCCATTATCATAGCAGTCATATCTGCTATGATGTGAGTGCCCACTTGGATATGGTACCTATATTGCCATCTACTGGAAACTATTTCAAATTACATATGGAAACACCAGACCACAGAGAATGCTACTCTAAGAGTTCAGTTCTTTATACAGTGACATAATGGTGAAATTTCTGGTAGACAACATGGTAAAAATAAGCACTATGTGATAACTCTGCTTTCAGTTCTTAATGAATACAAACAGCCTGTGTGAATTTCTTCACTCAATGTGCCTGACGTGATTTTGTACAATCAACACCTCATCACCTGATGGTTCTCAATGTTCTGTTTTTGACACACAGGGATGCTTCAAAGTTTTATTAATAAAGTAAAAGACTGGACTTCCCTGGTGGCGCAGTGGTTAAGAATCTGCCTGACAATCCGCCAGCAGGTTCGATCCCTGGTCCAGAAGATCCCACATGCTGTGCAGCAGCTAAGCCCATGTGCCACAACTACTGAGCCTGCACTCTAGAGCCCGTGAGCCACAACTACTGATCCCGTGTGCTACAACCACTGAAGCCCGTGCACCTAGAGCCCGTGCTCCACAACGAGAAGCCACTGCAATGAGAAGCCCACACACCGCAACAAAGAGTAGCCCCTGCTCGCCACAACTAGACAAAGCCTGTGCGCAGCAACGAAGACCCAATGCAGCCAAAAATAAATAATAAATAATTTTTTTAAAAAAAGTAAAAGACAAGTTTAAATTTATTCCATAAGGAAAATTATGAATACTTCTTAAATTCATGTTTTATTCTAAACACTGGTATTCTGATGTTGTGTCTTCTCATTCTTTTCATAATGTTTATACTCAAAGGAAATAGAAAGGAAATGCCTTTCCTTTGTATAATTTAAGGTAAAAAACAGTATAATTTAAAAGTAAATTTAAAAAGTATAATTTAAGGTAAATAGCATAAATATTTGAAAAACATGTAAAATGTAATATTATGCATAAAAATGTAGACTTTAAAATTCATTTTGTTGTATTTTAATAAATTGGGCCCAGAAAGACATGGTGATTAAAATCACAACTATGTGATGGTAACATTTAGGATGAGAATATCAAGCCTGGGAAAGAATATGATTTAATTTAATCTTAACCACACAGTGACTTTTTACAGGGTTCAATTTCCATTAAATTTTTAAAATAAGATCTTGAGGATCTGGAAACTATTTAAGCAAATCAAATTAAATATTTTTTGGTACCAATAATGTATGATATACAATTTTCTACAAAAGAAGTATGATTTCTTGTTATTATAAAAATATGCTGATTCCACATAAAATGTATCAAAATTTACTCCAGTATTATGTTAGACTTTGTTTTATATAATAAAGTACCATCATCAGAAAACTTAATATATTGGAAATTTTGCATTCTTCTTCATAGAAATTGACAAATGTTAAGAAAGCAAATAGCTCAATATCTACCATCTATCCATAACTGTAAATATTACAGAAGTGATTTGTATTCACAACAATGCTACATATGTCTCTGTCTTCTGATCTTTGAATTATGCTTCTTAAAATATATTGCATCAGTCTTGAAGAATTATATGATGGCAAAGATCCTTGAAAGTGTATCTGATTCCTCCTGTTGGCTTCAGCTGGAAATGCATGAAAGTCATACTAGACGGGTGAGTCTTATTATTCAACAACTACATAGTAGCAGAAACCACAAATTCTCTTCCAAATAAGCTCATTCTTAAATTCAATGACCTCTTCTATCAAAACAGTCCTTAATATATGTGACTGGGTTCATGCTGCTGTAGGTTAAATTTATTTCCTCCGTGGAAACAGAGAATGACATGACATTGTATATTTAGGTTATTATCAGTCAGTTCCTCGGAATGACACCTAATCATCAGAACCCTTGCTAAAAATCTCTTTCATGTCAAAATTAATGTTCAAATATTAATTATATGATTATAATTATATGCTAGTCTCAGCTTTCTCTTTTAAGGAATAAATCTGGTTACTTAGCCGCATAGATCCCATCTTGCATTACAAGATTGTTGTTTTGAAGCTTAAGGGAAGAGTTTCAGTATCCTGTTTTAGCTTCAACATTCTGAGGAACAAATTATGAGTTCTTCACCTGGATTTCAGTTATTGATTTTCCCTGGTATTTTGGATTCAATTCTTTCTACAGTGAGACAACAATAGACTCATTTCCCTAGGATATTTACCCTTGGCCATACATTGGTTAGTATTACAGAGAAATGCTAAAGAGTATAATATCCAGCCAAAAAGTTCAACTTGGAGAGAAAAAGGCTAGAATTCTAAAGACTCCATTTGCCTTCCCTAAAGTCATGAAGAAAGGCAATGACAGCATCTTATAAATATTTCCCACTGCCATAGAACACTGATCCTGCATAGAAATCTGGGTTTATAACTGAAATACCTCTATTTTAGGATAGGGCATCAAGCTTAACGACGTAGTTCAACTGAACTGCATCATCATCAGATTTGTGACATCTAGAGATGTCCAATCAAATCTATCACTGGTACTTGTGCCTGCATCATTGTTTTGTAGTCTTCTTGATTTCCGATTTAATTATTTCAGTCTAAGAAAAACAATTTACCTTCCCTAACCAAATCAGCCTGGCCTGGCATTTAGAAACTCATTCTAAATGATCTCTTTAAAGAGACCAATGTCATACAGTTTGTAACAAGTTCTTTTTTGTTTTATTCTCTCCCCTTCTCTTCCCTTTGGTTTGACTGCATCTACTCCAAAATGCAAAAGTGCTTAGAAAAAATACATTTGGATTATATAGCAGGTCATCCAATTAGAATAATAGATAGCTCACTCACTAAAACATTTACCCAACTGAAGGATGCATCCAATCAGCAGGTCTTTCAATAACATATGCAGTGCACTGTGCTAGGGGTTACAAGTTCACAGATAAACGTGTTCTATTAAAAGAAGTATATATTTTGGAGGACAGTTTTGCCTGAAACATATACATGTATTTGGTCCTTTGAATTAATGTCTTCTTAAAATACAAAATGCCTTATTTTCTGTCTAGCATATTTTAATCAGCATTATGTTTATACACTCCATCTATGTTGTATGTGTAGCTGAGGTTTGCTGATTTTCAGTGCAATAAATGGTTTCATGAAATAATTATATCACAATCATTTATCCATTTCATTCTTGATAGCCATTTATGCTACTTACAGGTTTTAGCAATTATAAATAACACTGCTGTGAATATTTTGTGACAAGTCTTGTTGCACATGTGTACCCACATATGTTGGAAGCAGAGAGGAATTTCAAAAATCATGGAAAATATCTACCTTAAAAGTTAATAGATTATATCAAATGGTTTTCCAAAGTGTTTATACAAAAATTTACTTCCATCAGCAGTGTATGAGATACTGTTGCTTTATTTTTAAAATTTTTTTTTCCGTATTAAAGCTTCTCTTACTTTCGTTTTATTATTTATTTATTTATTTTGGTGAGGTATAGTTGTTTTACAATGTTGTGTTAGTTTCTACTGTACAGCAAAGTGAAGT
>NC_041218.1:40468772-40548692 GCF_002837175.3 Physeter macrocephalus
CATTTTTTCTCTACATCTGTGTCTCTATTTCTGCCTTGCAAACCAGTTCATCTGTACCATTTTTCTAGATTCTACATATATGCATTAATATACGATATTTGCTTTTCTCTTTCTGACTTACTTCATTCTGTATGAAAGTCTCTAGGTCCATCCACGTCTCTAGAAATCACCCAATTTCGTTCCTTTTTATGGCTGAGTAATATTCCATTGTGTATATATATATACCACATCTTCTTTATCCATTCGTCTGTCGATGGACATTTAGGTTGCTTCCATGACCTGGCTATTGTAAATAGTGCTGCAATGAACATTGGGGTGCATATTGTTGCTTTAAATTCTTGTAAAAACTTGGTATTGCCAATCTTTATAGCCCTTCAGGAGGGTGTTTAGTGGTATGCTGTAGTAGTTTTGATTTGCATTCTCCAATGATTAATGAGATTGCACACGTCTTGTATTTTCATTGGCCATTTCGATATATCCTGTTTTGTGAAGTGCCTGTTCAAGTCTCTTGCCCATTTTCTTTTGGATTCTGTGTTTCTTTGTATTCTGGATATGAGTCTTTTCTAGATTACATGGTTTGCAAATGTTTTCATTTATTTTCCTTTCTTTATGGTAACTTCTGATACATAATTTTAACGTAGTCCAATTTCTCAATAATTTTTATTATTAATGCTTTTAGGAGTCCTGTTTAAAAATATTTCTCTACCCAAGATCATAAAAGTGCTCTTTTATGTTTTCCAAAATCTTTCATGTTTTTGCCTCCCAAAGTCTGTAGTGCACCAGCAATTGAAGAAAGGTCAAGTTATTTTTTTTCCCCATAGGGATATCCACTTGGCATTGTCCCATTTTTTGAAATGAAAATCTTTCCCCACCAGTCTACAGCACCACCCTTGTACTATATAAAATTGTATATATTCATGAGGCTGCTCTGATATATCTGTTCTGTTTTATTGATTTATTTATCTTAGCCAATACTTTTGTAATTATTCTTGCTTTATAATTAAGCATATATATATATAAGAGAATACCCTTTGCATTTCCAAACCAGTATCAGTTTACCAATGTTCACATAATAACCTGCTGGCATTTTTACTGTGATTACATTAAATAGACAAATCAATTTGAGGGAATGTAAAAACATCTTTAAATTATTAAATCTCCATTCTTGAACATGGTGTACTTAACAATATTTCTAGTGCTGTGAGAATTTTTCACAGGATTTATTCCAATGTATTTAAAACACTTTGATGCTATTGCAAAGGCTATATATACATGCATATAATTTTACATCTACTTTTTGACACAGTATCCAACAACTTTGTCAAATTTGCACATTAATTATAATAATGAATATGTGTATTCTCCCTTCCTTTTCCATTCTTTTACCTTTTAAAAAATTGCCTTATTGCACTGGCTGTGATTTCAGGTATGATGCATAATAGAAGTGTTAAGAGAGGATATCTTTGTTTTAGCCTTAATCTTGGAGAGAAAGTATTCAATAGTTCACTATCAAATATAAAGTTTCCTTGATGTTTTCTGTGCCTACCCATGATCAAATTAAGGAAGTTTCTTCTAGTCCTAATTTTTTAGAAGTTTTTTTTAAATCATATATAGATGTTTAATTTTAGCAAATATTTTCTGTACTAATTTAGTAGATTATATATTTGTCCTTTATTTTGTTAATATGAAAAATTAAATTGGTTGATTATTAAAGGTTAAGCCCACCTTTCCTTCCTGGAATAAACCTAATTTGATCATGAAATGTCATCCTTTTCATATAATACTGAATCGGATATGCTTTTATTTTGCTTATAATTTTTTTTTTTTTTTTTTTGTGGTATGCGGGCCTCCCTCTGCTGCGGCCTCTCCCGTTGCGGAGCACAGGCTCCGGACGCGCAGGCCCAGCGGCCATGGCTCACGGGCCCAGCCGCTCAGCGGCATGTGGGATCTTCCCAGACCGGGGCGCGAACCCGGTTCCTCTGCATCGGCAGGCGGACGCGCAACCACTGCGCCACCAGGGAAGCCCTTGCTTATAATTTTTGAATCTATGTTTAAAGTAAAGTTGATCTACATTTTACCTTCCTTATAATGTCATTGTTGGGTTTAGTTTCAAAGAGTACCCTTACCTCATAAAAAGATATGAAAAGATCTCTATGTCATGGGAGTGTTATTTCTTTCTTAACCATTTGGTAGAACTAGTGAAACCAAGAAGGACTGTAGTTTTATTTGTTGAAAAAAATTATATATTCAATCACTTTAAAATTATAAGATTAGGTAGATTTACCATTTTTCTTTTTTTGCTGTGTCTGGTTTATATGTATTGTTTTCTTGCCTAATATCTCTCTCTTCTCCTTTGTGTTTCTATTTTCATATATGATAGATGACTCGACTATTGCCCTTAGGTTTTTAACTTTCTCTTCTGTGCAGCCCATCATTTTGCGTCTCTGGGCTTTCTTCTAGCTACATTCTCCTGACACTTCTTCCAATTGATTAACCCTTCTTCAACTGTAACGAACATGAAATTACATTAATCTATTTAGAACGTAATTTTAATTGTTTTATGTTTTAGTTCAATAGCTTCAATTTGTTTTCTAATGTATTTTCTGTATGTATGTATATAACGCACACATCTAATTCTTATACATGCTCTGCTAAAGATCTAATTTTGTGCTTTATTTACTTAAATATATTAAGAATAGTGATTGCATAGTTTGTGTCTGACAACTCCATTAAATCGATTCCCTGTGGATCCTTTTTTATAGTCTGTTTCCTTCTTCTCCTCCTCCTTCTCCTCTTCCTCCTTTTCCCCACCCCTTCCTCCCCTTTCCCACCCCTGACCTCCCCTACCTCTTCCTCCTCTGCTTCTTCTTCTCCTTCTTCTTCTTCCGTCCTTTCTTTCTTCCTTCCTTTCTTTCTTTCTTTATGGCTGCATTGGGTCTTCATTGCTGTGCGCGGGCTTTCTCTAGTTGTGGCGAGCGGGGGCTACTCTTCGGTGCGGTGCGCGGGCTTCTCATTGTGGTGGCTTCTCTTGTTTCAGAGCAAGGGCTCTAGGTGCACGGGCTTCAGTAGTTGTGGCTCGCGGGCTCTAGAGTGCAGGTTCTGTAGTCGTGGGGCACAGGCTTAGTTGCTCTGCGGCATGTGAGATCTTCCTGGACCAGGGCTCAAACCCGTGACCCCTGCATTGGCAGGCAGATTCTTAACCATTGCACCACCAGGGAAGTCCCTTTCCTCTTCTTCTAATTTTGTTTTTACTTTAAAATTTTTGTTCCTTCATGTGCCTGGATTGTTTTGATTTCACAAAATAAAGAAATAAATGGAAACCTAGGAAGACATTCTATTCCCGTAAAGAAAGTTTATACTTGCTACTGGCAAGTGAGCAGGGACACAGCAATTCAAAGCACCTTGATCTAATGTCAGGATTGAGAAGGTATACTGAAATAGCTTTAAATGCCAATCTCTCCCACATTTACCCTTACTTAAAATATATGGGAATTCACCAGTATTATTCCTTTTTGATCCTCTGTGAATACAAAGTTTTGTCTCTGAGTCATAGGAGGTTGTAGAAACTCTTGTTCATATTCTGGTTTTGAGATGTATCTTCAGAAATCAGCCCCCTCAAATATGAGGCTTACCTCCCTGGATTTCTTTCTTCTCCCAGACCTGGACTCCATGATTCTTCACTGCCTTGATAGCTCTGCAATGTCTTCCAGGTGAGCTTTAGTACATTTTTACCTAAGACTGAAAATGGTCTAATTTTCTAGACTGCCATTACCCTAAGGCTGAATATATTTTTAAATAGATAAAATTAATAGAGGTAGTAAGAAAACAAAAAGCAAAACAAAAAATTCCCCATAAAATTATACTCTTAGAAGATAGAGTACCATTTTCTCTGTGACATGACTTACTCTTTCCTTAAAAGAAGTATTTTGTCAGTGTTCCTCTACCTCAAAATTAACTTTAAAAAATGCTAATTGGAGCTATTTTCTAGAACTGTTTCCAGCTTGCATTTTTCAGTAAATTCTTTGTGGGAGAGAAGTTCATAGAGGAGTTCTCTTAATCCACTTCTATTTAATGGATTTGTCAGATTCACTGACTCTTCACTGTTCCTTCTGGAAGATATTCTGACTGATACACATAGTATGCTGATTACTTGTGGTTAGTAGGCTCTTCTAAATGTGCTTCTGTATTTCTGCCCACATTTGTCAGGTTGAAAAGGTTGTTTGTATCATAAACTGCTGAAGTTTGAGGAACATAAAGGTTACTATTTATTGTTTACTCAGAAGTGTTCCTAAGCATTTTTCTGTATCTGGGTTCACTGTCTTTGTTTCCTTACAAATACTGAGAATGGAAGCAATCTTGAGCAAATGCTAGTTATGCCTCACCTTTAAGAAGTAATATGATTGATTTATTCCTTTTATAATTTGGGGGTAAACTGAAGAGCTAACACTACAAGCATGTGAGCACGTGCATGCACACGCATGCTTTATTCTCTAGTGTCATCTGTTTTTTCTACTAGCTTAAAAAAAAAAAGTTGATGCCACTTCTGTGTTCCTGACGTCCAAAGAACATATTTTTTAGAACATATACTTTCTCTTTCTGTGTATTTTATTATCCTGCGTACAACTGTATGAATTTAAATAATATTTTTCCAAAACAACTAACATATGCAGCATTTAGAAAGACAATTTGAAAAATTTTACACATAGATATATGAACTTGTAACAATTCTTTAAAACCTGTCTTTCCAATTTTTTCTTTATATCACCTCACTAAAACAGTGTTTAAAAGTATGATTCAAAACAGGTGACTCACAATTTTCCTGAAAACTCAAAGCCCGCATGATAGTTAAAAAGCTTTCGACCTTATCCATTTAATCATTTAAGTTCTACTCTTGAGAAACCCACTGTGTAATTTTATGTAGTATAAAGTTAACATTTTTGGTGAGATTCAGTGAAGCTATATTAACAGTAAGTCAAACTTCAGAATCAGAGGTACCTCATTTTCATCAAGCATTATGTGGATGATGGTCTTCTTTCTCCCTGTAAAATGTGTGTTACATTTTCATTAACCATAAAAATACATGAAAAACTCATAATTATGGCAGTAATGGTGCCTTTTAAATAGTGCTAGAAGTTTTAAAAGTATAAAACCTCTCAAGACTTATATAATATGCAAAATAAATTATTATGCCACTTCACTTAGTGAATATTAAGTAAGCTTCTTTAGCTACTTGTGCCATCTGTTTATTTCACTCAGCTGAATAGTCTAATAATATTTTCATTAAATATTTATATGAACAATCAAACACTGTAAATGAAGAGCATATCCCTTGACATTCAAGATGGTTTCCAGGCTGATATCAGCAGTTTGTTATGTAGGTAGGGCTAATTTGCTATGGCTTAGAATGATGTTTTCCATTAGCTTTGAGTATCATATGTCTGACCTTAGAAAAAAGGCTATTCATCATGTCTTCTAATTTCTAAATTTTATTTCTTCATTGAGAAAGTACTGACAATAGAAAATTAAGTGCATTTAAAAGTTGGGGTTATGTTTACTAATTCAGCCAAGGAAACTGATGAACACAGCTCATTTTTTAAAGCATTGGAAAATATACTCTTTGGTGTCATATGTTTAATACTATCCTGTTCATCTCAATTTATATTTCCATTAAGTAAAGGTGAATCTAATATTTGACTTCAGCTTTATATGTGATTTTTCAATTTATGAATGCATGATAGCATAGTGACTGAAATTTAATTGTCACATTAAATTTTAAATCCTACAAGGGTAGTCACATGCTAAATCTGTACACTTCTCCTCCTGAAATATTTGTCTTACTTTCATGGCTACTATTTGAGATCACTGGAAGTTAATATCAAAATGATCCTGTACATTATCTAGATTATAAATCTAGAAATTAGATTCATGTCACAAATTTCAACTAAATACAAAACTTCTTGGGTTGCCACTTTAAATGCTTGGAAGAAGTTACAACTAAAACTTAAAAAGGTAAAAATTTTTAGCTTCAACATCTTACAGAAAAACCTGAACAAACCTTTTGGCCAACCCGATACAAACAGGAATGTACAAAAAAAGTTTATTTTATTTGAAGCAAATTAAATATGACTTATTTGCATCTTTTGTGATTAATGGGAAATTTAATTTAGATTATTATAGGGCTAATCCATATGCAGCTCAGGGCCATGTGAAGGCACTGAATGTCCTTCACATCAGTACTCTCTGTTTGCCGATATGGAACACCGTCCATAACCGCACAGCTTCTGTAGTCTGATTGTTCCACGATTTCTATGATATATTTGGGCGTAGGGCATATATTTGATAAGGACAAAACCCCTGATGTCTAGCATCAAGCCTCTCAGTCACAGTAAATAGGCAATATCCTCCAAATTCTTCAGGATATTGCAAGGCCCTGACTCATTATCCCCACTTGTTCTGGAAACCATAGACCTTAGACCAAGCCCGCTCTTCCCTATAATAATGTTTCCAATTCCCACCCCTTTAGTCACTAGTTCTTCATGTTCCATATATTTCTTGAGAACACAGCATAATGTCCTCAATCAATTTTGTCTTATAATAGTTCAAGTGACCGCATAATTCGTCATCCAAACCAGAGCATTTGGGGGTAAGAGGTATTAATAATCATGAGAAGGCAACAGATACAGCTGGCTGTCTTAGATTAGGCTCCCCAGAAGCAGACCCTGGTTTATATTAAAGTGATTTCTTAGGATGTATTCCCAGGAGAACCTGGTAGAGGAGTGGGGAAGTAGAACTGTGATGGGAAAGAGGCCTAGCAAGAATGCTGCATCAGTGAAGTCCCATGGGAGTGCACTTACCAGATAAAGTACAAGACATCCAGTTACAATGGATTTTAAATTAAACAATAATTAATTTTTTATGGTATAAGTATGTTCCAAACATTGCGTGGGACATACTTATACCAAAAAACAATTCCTTGCTGGCTGTCCTGTTTTTTATTTGCTAAATTTGGCAAACCTACCCAAGAGGTCTTTGGAGAGTGAAAGAATGTGGATCACACCTAGGAGGGCCAGGGGACAAGAAAGCTAGTATATTTAAACCTCCACATCCATCAGTCACTGGTGGAGCACAGCTCTGGATGAATATAAAATCCCAGGCAATTCCATCTTTCTGGGTACTCAGGCAAAGGAGATCATAGGAGTCTGAGGGCAGAATTTCCGCAGAGACACAAATGCTAGCTGTTGGCATAGAAGCCACACTGGGAGCTTCCATGTGCAAAGATGGCAAAGAGACCTGAGGGGGTATGGGCAGAGCACTGACAGCATCATATTATCCCAGGAACACTGAGATGTGTGGTCGTCCTGACAACAGCTAGTGGTCGATGCTTAGGGCTTGAAAGTGCTCCTGAGACTAAGAAGAAGAAACACTTTTTTGGAATTGGATGGTAATGGGGTTCTTCCAGAACACTGGAAAAAATAGTACACCCTCCCAAACATCCACAATTTTACATCTCAATGAATTACCATGCCATCAAAATTAACTGGGACGTATACTCTCCATTTTGTAGATAATGCAAGTGAATTTATTCCCTAAAGATTATTCTAAAGTAACAGAAATTAAAAGGTCATGAAATGAAGCTTCTTGCTTTATTTTCAGACAAATTTCACCATTTATGATGTATTATCATCCTATAAGTAGGACTAACATGCATGTTACTTAAACACTACCTGAAGATTAATCGGAGCTTCGTGTGGTACAGAAGGCAATGGCTCCCCCAATTAAGAGTGAAAAAACTCAGAGTATGAGACATAACTTGGAATAACCTTCCACTTCTTTTCAGGTTCTTCTGATAATTCCGTATCCTGAACTTAATGTATAGGCCTCCTAGGTAATTAGGTTGCTAATTACTATTGGAGTTTCCTCTGACCCTAAGGAATTGTACAGTTAAATTTATTCTAAAAGTTAACTACAGTTTTCTGACTCCTTGGGGGTGAGTCAAGAAGTAAGATAATGAAAATTTGCTTCCAGGTTCAGAAGAAGGCCTTCTCCTATAATACATAATGCCTAATTATTCAACATAAAAACATCACTCTTTTACATTCTATCCTACCACTGAATTGGCTACCAATTAGCTTGTTGAATCTGTTAGCGCATGCATGTAAATATGCATGTAGTGTATAATGGTACATGGAAATAGTAAGTGGTAAGATAATTAGATTGATATCCTTGAGACATGGCCTAATAGAACTACCTAACCCATCAGGATGCATCTTTCTTTTAGGAAATATGAAAAGTAACTTTCAGTCCAGAGCTCTAATTAGGATATATACTTTCTGGTGAGCCAGAATGTATAGATCCTCCTCTCTTCATAGCCATGAGACCAAAGGTATGTTTGTCATTGCAGGATACTGAATGTTCTTACAGAGAAAAAGTATGCGATGAGTTGTTCCTTGAGGAGAAAAGAACAAAAAAACCCCCCAAAAACCTTCCGCAACCCATGATTTATTTGATTATATCCACGTTTTTTAGCTTAGCCTGCAAGATCCATCTTGACCTGGCTCCTGCCTTTTCCTGACCTCACGTTCTAGTGGTCCCTTTTTAAACACACACCATTACAGCATACTCAAAATTAACATTATATGTTCCCTTTGCTAAAACTGCTCCATCTCACTGGAATGTGGTCACTACATCCCTGCCTCACATCCCCTGGCTAACAGCTACTTATCCTTTAATACTCCATTCAGGAAACACACTCCAGAAAGTCTTCTCTGTTCTTTCCCAGATTTGGTTATGTATTTCATCTATTCTCCCATAATGTACAGTGCATATACTATCTTCACAACCTGATGCATTGGTGTACTTTACCTATGTATGCATCCCTTTCCCTGGAGAGGAAAATTTTTGAACAGAAGATGAGATCCAACTTTCTTTGCATTCCCTAAATTTAGCAGAATATCCAGGACACATAGGAGGGTTTCAATAATAGTTCATTGAATGGATGAATGAATGAATTAATCGCATACTCTGGCTTACTACTGAAGCTGAGAATAAATAACCATGAGCTGAGGATAAGAAAATGTCAAGCCTTCAGTTTAAATACAGCTCTATTTCATTCTAAGTTGATTCTTAAATAAGGCTATAATGCAGATAATTGTTAGCTGGTAGATTTATGATATATAGTATTAATACCATCGTTAAATTAAAACATGAAATTCACTGTAGAGGTTTTTTATCAGTTTACCATTAAAAAAGAGAATATTATATACAACTTTTTACATCCTATTTTAATCATTTTTCATATTCATATATATTAAACATATGCATATATGTATGAAAGCAAATGAATGATTATAGTAATATTACTATGAGAATAAAATAATCATTCATGTCTACATGTCTACATCACTTATGTCTTAAGAGTTAAAGGAGACAGGATTAACTTAACTTCTTTAAGATTTAAAGTAGACAATTGATTAGCTCTGTTAAAATTAATTAACAATGATATTTAGAATGTCAGAGTAAATTCAGACACTCTCATCTTAAGTTTTTCAAATCCCATGAGAAGAAAATTTCATTTAGTCTGATCAGAAAAAGTAGAGGTTGCCTAAGACCAATAAACTTAGATCTGGATTCTAGGAATCAAGGACTGCGCCTATCATCAAAGCATTAGACTATTATTCTCTCTTACTATTTAATTAGAATCTGGTAATTGTCATTTTGCACATAAATTAAATTCTTTGAGGCACATTAGATGATACTCTAACATTTAAATAATGCTTTTCATCTTTAACATAATTTATAAACATGAATTAAGTAATCTTCCAAAGAGGCTATTTGAAAATTTTATCTCCCTTGAAAGTGATTATGGTTAAAATTTCCACTTAGTGGCATTGTATATAATTGTGCAACTATTACACTTCACAGCTAAACTAATCCATCATTTTTTCCCCCCAGTTACCATTTGCTTTGATACTAAATGAGATAAGCATTAGATACTTACATAGTAATTTTATCAGGAACCTGGACCAGTGGACAGTTTTATCCTTCATATCTAGTTCTTGTGCTTCTGGGGGAATTCTCAGTGGTGCCGTTCTATTCCTTGAAAATAAAGTAGACAATGGTCTTTAATACCATTCTTTAACAGGAAAAAATGTCCACAATTAACAATATCACATGGGTACCATATTATTAATGAAATGAAAGGAAGAACTGCGTTATATATTTTCCGTTGCACTGGATGAACAGAGACACATTCAGGCAAAATGCAAATAATGGGGATTTATTATGAGGGTATACTGGAAAATAGGAAAGAAGAAGAAACATTTTTGTGAGCGTCACCTTAAAAATTCCCTCAAAGAAAGATACAAGTGGCTTTTTTTTGTACTCTTGTCATATCCCTACACTAAGCCATAGGCTACTAGCTCTTTGATCAGTCAACTGGTTATAGACCAATCAAATGTTGGCCAGAAAGGCAGGGTAGCATGGTACAAAGTATGGCAATCTTTGTATAAAGATTTTCTCACCAGAGAACTGAATAACCATCAAATCTTTAGCAAATGTCCAAAGGGGACAAAATCAGTAGCAGGCATCTGAGGTTTATCAGAAGAAAGGCAATATAACTATCAGTGAAGCTGAAACTTCAGAGTTTTTCCAGTACAAAAATCATAATTTATGGAACACTCACTATGTAAGATGTGCATTTCATATATCAATTATTTTATTTAATCATCATAACAACACTGGAAGGTAGATATTGCTAACCTCACATTACAGATAAGACCCCCAAATTTAAGGAACTTGATCAGGTTCACACAACTAGTATTAGAACTAGAATATCAACTGAAGTTTGGCTGATATTAAATCTAATTCTTTCCTCAATGGTACCACACTGACTTTCACAGGAATTATTATAAAATCAATTAATGGTTATGGGTTGAACCTCATGCTGATTAGTCATATGCAACAATCTCTCATTCTTATTAACTTGAAGCATATTAAAGTGGGATATATTCTTCTCCTATTTGGGAGAGGGTGGAACAAATTTTACACGTTCATGGATATGAAAGAAATAATTATTTTTCTTTGGCTCAGAGGCAAAAGTCAGGTGCACTCAGCAAGAACAAGATCATTAGAAATAGAGTCGGGGAGTACCTTGTCCTTTGTCCTCTGTCTCCCAGGCTGGTGCTTCTTGAATGGTGCCATGCTGCCTCTCTGCCTGCTGGCCTTCCTGCTGAACAGGCAGCATTCATTTTATAGCTAGGAGGAAAAATATTAATAGTTCAAATTATGGATAAATAAAATATAGTTTATTATGCTGCACATAGCATTTTGTGCTCTATGGAACAAATTCGGTGTTAATAAATATCTCTTAGGAAACCACAAATAGCACCCATTGACTCCAAGAAGAATTTAGACCTTTGATCCTAGGTCAGAATACGTTAAATATTAAAAGAGCCCTCTCACTGGAATTCAGCAAAACAGTACTAAAATAATAATGTAAAAGAGAAAACTATGACTTTACTTATTAAGGAAAAACCTACGAATTTTCTACATTGCACTCAAATTTTTATTCCATGGCAAGAAGCAGAGATGGTAGAAATAAAATAAAATAAAATAAAATAAAAAATAATAGAGTAAATTGTATTTCTGCAGCATATCTGTTCTTCTTTTAGTGAAACATATTTTGAAAAGTGTCTCTGAACTTATAAATTGAGCTCTCTGGGAAAAAAAACCCACAAAAATATATAACGGCAATAATGTGTGAGCATTAAGGCTTTCAAACAAACCCCCATCCCCAAAAGATGCCTTGCTTGGTATATCTGTTACCTAAAAAGGAGGAAGCACTTCTAAATGAATTATCTTTTACTTCTATTTTTTAAAAGTATTTTTTAAATTTATTTTATTTTTTAATTGAAATATAGTTGATTTAAAATGTTGTGTTGACTTCTGCTGTTCAGCAAAGCTATTCAGTTATACATAAACATATATTTTTAATATTTTCTCTGAAACCTGAGAGACAACCAATAAAATTCAAAAGACTGCAGGAAGTGCTTGCTCTTAAACGGGCAATAAGGATTCCTATTTTTCCCTTGTAAAAAGAGGTTGAAGCAAATCTAGTCCTTTTAGGAAATCTTGCCTTCTCAGCCTATGGAATTCTGTTTAAAATGTGTTTTGCCTTATGAGTGATGTAGTTTCAGCTACTGCTTACATCTATATAAGGCACTTTACTTCTATGATACTAAAAAGTAGTGTTAGTCACTATAGACTTCCAAACTATCACCTCTGTAAGATCCCTCTGGCTAATACCAATGAACATATTCCATACTCTGAATCTCTTTTCCTCCCTTCCTCCCCTAGAAAATATAATTGCTATTTTAAAAGACCACAAAGTGGTAAAAATAATTTATTCATTTCCAAAAAGGAACTTAAATGCAAATACGATCTCTTTTGCGAAAGCTAAGGGGTCAAATGAATAAGATGTTCTAGCAAAACTTCAACTATTAAACATTACAGAGGATAGTCTACTTATTCAATAACATTACATGACTAGGTGGCCATCACAGGTATTTCTTCTGCTTCCATATCAGGCAGAAAAAGGGAAACTCTGAGATCATGATGTATTCTTGGTCCCAACAGATAACAGTGGCATAAGTCCTCTTGTGATCTAGTTGCCACAGGGTTTCTGTCATCTCTCTCTTGAGAGCTCTAAGGCACACTAGCTTCTTTAAAAAATTGAGGTAAAATAGTATATAACATTGTATAAGTTTCAGGTGTACATTATAATTCAACATCTGTACACCTTATAAAGTGATCACCATTAAAGGTCTAAAGTTACCAAGAATCCTCATATGCTTGACCCCCTTGACTCTTTTTGCCAACCCCACACCTCCTTCTCATCTGGTAAACATGAATTGTTCTCTGTAGCTAAGAGTTTGGTTTGGTTTGGTTTGGTCATTTTGGATTTTTTAATATTCTACATATGAGTGAAATCATAAGGTATATGTCTTTCTCTGTCCAACTTATTTCATTTAGCATAATACCCTCAAGGTCCATTCATGTTGTCAAAAATGGCAAGATTTTACTATTTTTTTATGGCTGAGGAGTATTCTACTGTGTGTGTGTGTGTGTGTGTGTGTGCGCGTGCACACACATCCTTTAACTAATTACTATAGTTTTAGCTAATTTTACTACTTTTGTCTTTTTTATTTATTTATCTATTTTTTATTGGAGTATAGTTACTTTACACTGCTGTATCAGTTTCTGCTGAACAGCAAAGTGAAAAACATATACATATATCCCTTTTTTTTGGATTTCCTTTCCACTTAGGTCACCACAGAGCACCGAGTAGAGTTTCCTATGCTATACAGTAGGTTCTCATTAGTTATCTATTTTATACATATTAGTGTATATATGTCAATCCCAATCTCCCAATTCATCCCACCCCCCCTTCTCCCTTGGTATCCAAATGTTTATTCTCTGCATCTGTGTCTCTATTTCTGCTTTACAAATAAGATCATTTATTACTTTTGTCTTTTTAACCTTCCTACTTGCTTCATAAGTGATTGATGCATTACCATTACTTTTTCCAGTATGATATTTTTACTTTGATATGTTTTCTTTTTCTTTTTTCTATTTTTCTTTTTTTTTTTTGGCCATGCTACACGGCTTGTGGGATCTTGGTTCTCCAACCATGTAATGAACCTGGGCCCCTGGCAGCAGAAGCGTGGAGTCCTAACCACTGGACAACCAGGGAATTCCCAGTACGTTTCCTTGTTATTAATTAGTGTCATTTCTTTTCAATTAAAGAAGTCCCTTCAACATTTCTTGTAAGGCCAGTTTAGTGATGATGAACTCCTTTAGGTTTTGCTTATCTGGAAAACTCTTGATCTCTCCTTCAATTCTGAATGATAACTTTGCTGGGTAGAGAATTCTTGGTTGGAGTCTTTTCCATTCAGGACTTTGAATATGTCATGCCCCTCCCTTCTGGACTGCAAAGTTTCTGCTGAAAAATCTGTTGATAGCCTTATGAGTGTTTCCTTGTACATTAACAAGGGTTTTTCTCTTGCTACTTTGAAGATTCTCTCTTTATCTTTAACTTTTACTGTTTTAATTATAACATGTCTTGGTGCAAATTTCTTTGGGTCCATCTTATTTGGAACTCTCTGGGCTTCCTGAACGTGGATGTCTGTTTCCTTCCTCAAAGTAATTAGCCATTATTTCTTCAAATATCTTTTCTGGCTCTTTCTTTCTCTCTCTTCTCCTTCTAGAACCCCTAAAATACTAATGCTTTACCACTTGATGTTATCCTAAAGGTCCTTTAAGGTATCTTCACTTTTTAAATTTCTTTTTTCTTTTCACTGCTCTGTTTGGGTGAGTCCCATTGCTTTGTCTCCTAATTCACTGATCCATCCTTCTGCTTCATTCAGTCTGCTGTGGTTTTTAAAAATTAATTAATTAATTAATTAATTAATTTTTGACTGTGTTGGGTCTTTGTTGCTGCACGGGCTTTCTCCAGTTGTGGCGAGCGGGGGCTACTCTTGGTTGTGGTGCACGGGCTTCTCATTTCAGTGACTTCTCTTGTTGTGGAGCACAGGCTCTAGGCGCACAGGCTTCAGTAGTTGCGGCATGAGGGCCCAGTAGTTGTGGCTTGCAGGATCTAGAGCACAGGCTCAGTAGTTGTGGCGCACAGGCCTAGTTGCTCCGTGGCATGTGGGATCCTGCCTGACCAGGGCTTGAACCCATGTCCCCTGCACTGGCAGACAGATTCTTAACCACTGCACCACTAGGGAAGCCCCATTCAGTCTGCTGTTGAACGCTTTAGTGTATTTTTCTGTTCAGTTGTTGTATTATTCAGCTCTGTAACTTCCATTTGGTACTTTCTTATATTTTTTATCTCTGTTGGAGTTCTCACTGTGTTCATTCATTCTTCTCCCAAGTTTGGGGAGTATCTTTATGAGTTACCTTGAACTCTTTATCAGGTAGATTGATTATCTCCATTTAATTAAGGTCTTTTTCCAAGGTTTTTGTCTTGTTTTATTTGGAACATATTCCTCTGTCTCCTCATTTTGTCAGACTCTCTTGTTTCTATGTATTAGGAAAATCAGCTACCTCTCCCAGTTTTGAAAGAGTGGCTTTGTGTAAGATATATGATATGTCCCATCGGGTCCGAAGCACAATCTCCCTGGCCACCAGAACAAGATGGCCCCTGTATGGGCTACGTGTGCCTTCCTGCTGAGGCATGGGGGTGGGCAGGGCTGTTGCCTGGCCTGTTGCTGTGGTGCATAGCTGTGGCTCTTTGGAGGTAGATGGGGTTCCCAGTAGGGTGCGCCTACTGGTGCTTGCAGGTTAGAGGGAGAATTCCAAAATAGTGCCTGCCAGTGTCAGTATTAGCAAGGTAGAATGAGGTCTCAAAAATGGTGTCTACCAGTGTCTCCCTTTCTAGGGAGAATACCAATAGGTTCCTGTCTCTCTGAAAGATACATTAAAATTAGTGTGTCTCCTTCACTTATGGTCTAGGTACTTTTCAGTCTGGTTTTTTGCTTGTTTGTTTTTTGTTTTTGTCTTTATTTTTTGCTACAAAGTGAGTCTGCAAATGAGCCCTTTAAGATTGGGTTCATCATCTCCTACAGTACTATGGTTTTCCTGGATGTATCGTTGCTGTTTTTCCAAGCCAGGGGTTAAAGGGCTTATCTCTCCTGCATGGGATCTAAGGGTTGGGGTGCCTGATGTGGGGCATAAATTCATCACTCTTAGGAAAAATTTCTGTATTTTTGATCTCCCTCCCAATTGTGGATTGCTCACCTGGGGTGGGATTTTTTGGCAAGACTGTGTCTCTGACTCTACTACCATGTCAGTGCTCCCTTTTTATCCTTTGTTGTGGAGGTTTTGTTCATCAAGTTTTCAGGTCTTTTCAGAGGAAACTACTCCACATGTGGTTGTAGATTTGTTAGTCCATGGTAGGAGGTGAATTCAGGATATCCCTAAACCACCATCTTAAACCACTGTCTAAGACATACTAGCTTTTTATCTTTAGACTTCCCTTTCATCCTCCTTTCTCTTTCATCCCAGACACGGCAGTAATTTTAACCTCAGGGGTAGAAAAACCTGACGCTGACTGTTCAAAAAAATCTAATCCGTTTGCCATATGGAATAGTTGAAAATATCAAGAAAAGAAGCTTCCATCTGTTTACATCTCAAAATATTATCCTCACATACTTATTCAAATTGATCTCTTTTCAGCAGATATCTTTGCCTGCTGAAGACAAAAATGTCAAAGAAATTGGGAACATTTGACATCTCCTTATACAGTAGATCCTTTTTAAAATCACGGTTCAAATCTTTTAAAGCACTATAGAAAGTACATAGTGCAGTTCCTAAGACATAGTAAATATTCAATTAAGATGAATTAATATGAATGAATATGTAATTAATATTTACATATTCTTTTTTATTATTATAAGTCTAGGTTTACAATTATTTTGAGTAGGATCTGCCATCAGGGGAATGTGCCCCAACTTCAAACTCCACTTACTTCCCAAGGTACCCCAGCACCAATATTACGTGTTTCTCATTGATTCCAGTCTCTTAAGCTGAACTTTAAATTTCCTCACACATTTATTCATACAGTCATTCATTCAAGAAATATTCAGTGAGGTGGCAAACTCTGCACAAAACAGAAAGAATAAAATGTTATCGTGCTGGGCTTCCCTGGTGGCGCAGTGGTTGAGAGTCCGCCTGTTCGTGCCCCGGTCCGGGAAGATCCCGCATACCGCGGAGGGGCTGGGCCTGTGGGCCATGGCCACTGGGCCTGCACATCCGGAGCCTGTGCTCCGTGGCGGGAGAGGCCACAGCAGTGAGAGGCCCGCGAACGGCAAAAAAAAAAAAAAAAAAAGTTATTGTGCTAATAATAATTAACACAACCCTACACTCATAAGATGACAGTCCATTGACAGACAGAGGTATTAACCAAATAATTATCCAAGTGTGAAACTGCTATTATAATATGTGTTAGGAAGGAAAATTACAAGAGACTATATTTTTAAGGAAGTCAGGGAAGGCTGAGCTGTTTGACCCAAGACTCCCCCAAAATGTCTCAGTCTCCTTCAGATATCAACTAGATAAAAAGGGAGGAAATAATTCTCTAGGCAGTGAGAATGATATATACAAAGGCTCTGGGGTGGAAAAGAACATGCCCAGAACTATGGATTGTAAGGTAGAACAAAGACAAGAGAGGAGCACAGTGCAAGATAAGGCTGGGGAGTTAGATATGGGTGACAGCATCCAGGCTCTTGGGATTTAACATGGACTTTAGCTTGAGATTCACAGTACAATTGAAGATTGAAAACAAAATGGGGATCGAACAAATGAAAGTGGGTTTACCTGGGAAATGGCACTTTTCACTTGCACTGAAGAGATACAAAGAGCTGAGATGTCAGCTTGCAAGAGAACAGAATGGTAACAAGGAAAAATGGTGGAGTCTAGAAATATTTAGGAAATGAAGTCAAGAGCAGTGCTAATAGATTTCATATGAGAGAGTGCATGAGAAGGAGGTGTTAAGGATGATGAACAGATTTCTAGTCTGGGATCTGAGTTTCAGGGAATAGGTTGGGAAGAAGTGTTTTTAAACAAGAGAATGATGTAGGCAGTGCCTTTCCATTCATAACTTGTTTTACTCATGTGTGTAAAATAGCTACTACTCTGATGGCAGGTGGCCCATAATTCTGTCTATTTTTATAATTATTCCTCAACTAGAAAAAGTACAAAGCTTAGTTTGATTTTGCTTCCTCTCTATACCCCATATGATTATTTTATTCTACAGGAGTAATCTAATCCATTTAACAAAATCATACAATGTTAGCAACTTAAAGGATCTTATGAGACTTCTCATGCCATTTTGAAAGAGGAAAAAAGTGAAATAATTACACAAATATTAGTAAAATCTATACCAGCTTTTTTTTCTTTGGCTCATATCGAAAGCAAAATATCTGATCTATCAGTACTTTGGAATACATGGATTACTGGAACATGTGGCAACAGTAGAAATTCATCATTATCCCCAAGCCTTTAATGGTATTTTTATGGAGTGGATTTCTATCAGTATTTTATTCCAATTCAATCTCACACGCTGTAAAGGAGCGAACCAAATTTAAAGTCATTGCTTACATTCAGCGTCATAGCATGTCCAGAATAAAGTTTCATTATGGCCACACGTCCAATATCATAAAGCCATATAAACATATGTCTCATTTCAAAGTAATAAAGATGTCTTTTACTAGAATATGGTGAGTGTGATTCTTTCCGAAATATGTTAATAATTAAAGAGCGAGTAAGTCTGTTTTGAAGATCAGTAAATATGTGTTCCATATAAAATCATAAATTTACAAAAGTGTAATCCATGTTAAACCCCATCTCCAAGTTTCACCAAGCATACGTTCTTGCTTTACAAGCATATATATGACACTTAAATTACATGTTTATCATTTTCACTGAGGATATTTGACATTTATAGGTTGTGGTAAAAACAAATTAGGTAATTCTGCTGCCTTAAAAAAGACAAACCCATTACAAAAGTTGGATGTTCTCTGCTTTCAAAGGAGAATAGTTTTGGTTTCCAAATGTGAGTTTTTACTTATTTTCTCTTACATACATTAAAATAAAAAGGAATTGTAGACATTGATAGGCATTGTTTACTAAACTTTTGTAAATAGGCTACATTAGTTCTTGGCTGATAGTAATTTAAGAGACAAGTCATTCAGTGACTTAAATGAAATAAAATAATTAAAGCAGGTCTTTTACTGGCACAAGCTGTATTGTTATCCTCAGGTTGTTCTGCTGAAGCAGATTTATTTTGTATTGTAGTTTATGACCAAAGTTAGAGGTGTCTCTGAAAGAACAAATTTAACTACGCCTATCACCCAACCTGGGTTCTTTTGCACCTTTTCAAGGGCATTACAATAGAGTTTTGTGTGAAAATGATTGCCTTTGGGAAAGCCTAGGTCTAGATTTTCTCTTTAAATGCTAGACCAAAAAGGACAGCTTGACTTTCAGGTTTCCGCATTCTCTTTAGAAAGGAAGGTGTGAATTCGATCCCACAGAAACTTCTAAAAATCACATTTTAGCTACGGTATGGCAGAATGCTTGCTACAGATTCAGGCTCTGAATTTTAAGATAAGTATCTTTGCAGAGTATCTGCAAGTTCTGTGCGTTCCAGTAAATAATCCAAGCTTAAATGGGAGAGGGGATTCCTCTGTTACAAATTAAATTATGTTTCTAATTTTGAATTTTTTAATAATCATTCTGTAAATCAGAGAAGCCCTAAGCGATAACCTGTCTTTAATTGATCATTAGGACTATACATTGTGACAGTATTATTTTATATCCACCTATCAGGCTCTATCCCATCATGATCTAAAGCCATTTAACTGGGGAAATAAAAACAAAATGGTAATTAGTCAGGAAGAGTCTCAGTTTTACTGCAGGATGGCATTGTTTGTGACTCAGGGCAAGAAAATTTGAAAAAGCATTGATGCATCCAATGCAGTGGGGGTGCTGGGAACCTTGTCTCCTAATTCCACCATTTCCACTGCCATCTCTTATTCCTTTCAAGTTGTACATTTTACCAGGAGTGTGGTTGATGCTATTTTTGTGGGTACCAAAGGCCCTTTTGTTTCGATAAACCGCAGCCCTTCATTTAATCAATAAACATATTAATTATTTTTATATGTACTTGTAAAAAAGAAACATTTGGCATCTAGAAGAGGTAGGCTTAATTTTAGCTTTCACTCTTAAATCTCCATAATATGTCTTGCTACTTAAATACTGTAGTATCCCTTTGCCCTGCACAGAATGTGTATAAAGATGCCTCAGGTTTAGTATAAGAATTAAATGAGACAACAGAATATATTATAAAACCTTATAAATGTAGAAAAAGGGAGAGGGCTTCTCCTATACTTAGCAAAACTTTAAAATATGAAAAATATCTCAAATGGCTTTCATTTAAAACCAACATAAACTGCCTAGAAATTAGCAATAATGAAAATATTACATTTAATAGCTTATATGACACAACTAAAGCAGTACTTGGAGAAATACTTAATAGCCTAACCGTTTACATTACTAAACAGAAAAAAATATAATGAATATCCAATCTAATAAGTTAGAGAGCAATAAGAAAAGGAGAAAAAGTATATTGAAAGAAGTAATAAATGGCAAATATTGAACTGAAAAATAGAAATTAGTTATCTAAGAGATGCGTATATAGGGAAAATAAAGAACAAAACAGATAAATCATTATCTAATTTTAAAAAAGGAAAAAGACAAATACACCAAACATAAAGACACAAATTTTCACAGAACATGATGTCAAAGAATTATAAATTACTTTGCTCATCTTTGTAAAAATTAATTTGCAAATGTAGGTAAATAATCTAAGATAATCAAGATAGCATAAAAAATTGAAACCTACAGATTACCATGGAAGACATAGAGAAACTTGTCAAAGAATAACCTCTCACCTCCCGTCTCCAGACACACAAACACATTCAAGTTAAAGCATTAATCATAAATAGATTCTTCAGGAAAGTCACGGAATTCTATAATTTTTTTAAGTAATACAAAACTATGTTATTTGCATTGCTCAAGAGAATCTTTAACAGATGCAAACATAGGTAAAAGATAAGCAAAAAAAAGGCTATTTCCCTAAACGCTAAATAATCCATTATTAATTAGAGTCTTACTAGATTCTGGTATAATTCAATATTGAAGAACTATAATAATATAATCTGCAGAGTAATATAGATTCAAATATAAAATATTTATAATCACTTCTCAAATGTTAAAAGATATTTTAACATTTTTAAAAGAAAAATTTAACATCCACATTTGCCTTAAATTGTACAAAATAAGTTTATAATCATGGATATTTATTTGACATTAGAAAATATAGATATAAGTTTAAACACATATTTAGATATAAATCTAGAACTTATAGTATTAATGTGGATATAGATTTTAATGTGCAAACCAGTGTTCCTGTTAAATTTAGAAACAGTGCAAGGATATTCACTATTACCACTCTTGTTTAACATTGTTTTGGACATAACAGCTTATGTGATTAGACAAAAGAGAGAAATTAGGTAAGAAACAGGTGAAACTATCACTATATACCCAAAACAATATTGTGTGCCTGGAGAACTGAAGTAAATCGACTGAAAAACTGTTTTTAAAATATATTCATTTTCAATGGAGGGATTAAGCATAGAGAGATATATTTTTAAAGTAATGTTCAAGATTCACATAGAATAAATTTTGAAACTCTCTTGTGGGACATAAAAATAAAATTTGAATCGATTAAAAAGCAATATGCTGTTTCTGGCTAGAAAGGCTCAAGAAGATAAAATGTTAAATTTCCTAAATTAATATTTAAAACATAATCTGTTCCCAATAAAAACAGCAATGTAATTTTTTTTGAACAAGTGAATTCTAAAGTTCCTACACATAAACTTTAAAAATCACACAAAAAAGAAAAAGAAGAAAAAGATCAGTAAACTTCTGGAAATCCTATTAGTCTGGTGCAAGATTAGACAGAGAAACCACAAAAGAGGAGAAAATAAAGAGTCTTAAATTAGACTCTCATACATATATGTAGGACTTTAGCATAAAACATCAGTGATTTTTTTATTACGGGTGAAAATAATGAATTGTTCAATGAATGGCATTGGGAAAAATCCATGCATCTTGAGAATATACAAAGCTACTAACTATAGCTTACACTAGAATTAATTCCTGATGGGTTCAAGATTTAAATATTAAAAATAAACTGCAGCGATATAAGAAGAAGGTACAATTTCGGCATGAAGAAGACCTTCCTAAATTTTATACAAAAAATGGAAGCCATGAAAAGAAAAGGTATGTAAATTACAATAAAGCAGTCTCCTTGACAATATATGTCATTACAGAATCAAAAACAAACATCAAAGAGAAGCAAAGCAAAAACAGCAAAAAAGCAACATCACCTAACAACATCTGATAACAAAGGTATGGTTCCCTTCAGACTTCCTTCAAGTTCATTAAAAAACAAAATACCAGAAATTGGTAATTTTTAAAGGGCAATAGAGTGGCAGTTCACACACAAAAAGAAAATATATATGAATAATAAAAAAGTTAATCTTGTCTTTTATTCCAATATCATAATGGTCTAATGCCCTTTGAAAACTCATAGATACTGAATAAATTACAATAAGCATATTTTAAGATGCATTTCTAAGTTCATAGTAAGTTAAGGAAAATTCCAAAGAACCTATTTAGATGAACAGAGATATTAAATTGAAGAAATAAGCAAATACTAAAGAAAGGACAAATATCCAAATCAAGAAACTAGAGCATTAAAAATTAAGATGCTAATTCTCAAAGCTCTAGTTAAAGGGCTATACATATATGGAAAAAAGGAAACTAATCTTGGACAAGGAGAATTGAGAGAAAGCCCAGGTCCTCTAGCAGTACTGTCCAATAGGACTTTCTACGTGGAAGTGTTCTATAGTTGTGCTCGCCAATATAGTAGCCACTAGCCATGTGAGGGTGAACTTGAAATATGCCTCGTGAAACCAAGGATATAATGTTTAATTTTATTTAAGTTTAATTAATTTAAATTTAAAAAGCCACACATGGCTAGCACATAAGTTATTGGACAGCACAGCTAAGGAGCCTCAACATTAGTAAAAGATGGGGCTACAAAAAGGTTTCTTCCTGTGTAAAATAACTTATATTCTTAAAAAATATCAGACGCATTTATTTAGAAATAGGTAAATATTTCTTGAAATAGTCCCAAAATGTGTAAATAATTTTAAAATGTTGAAAAATCTGATTATATGAACAACTTTTTATCAAAAACACCATAAAGAGTAAAAAAGAAATATACATAATGAAAAAACAATTTTACCTAAATTACATAACTTTTATAAATAAATTTAAAATATGCAACCCAATAGAAAAAAAAGTGTATATATTAATAGGTGTTTCCTAGAATGGAAAACTAAAGGAACAATACATGACAAAAGTTTAAAATGCCCAGTTTTTGGTAAGGATGTAAAGATCACTCTCACTAACTGTTGATAACACGATATCTTTACAAAGACACACACACACATACACACAAGACGTTGCAAAACAACGTAGTACATAATAACAGGCAAATAGACTGAAAAGGATTTCCTACTTATAAAAATAATTGTAAATACATTGGCAATGTCCTGATTAAGCATTTTGTTCTCATATCCACAATTAAGTTCTATAATGTAAGATTAAACATAAATCAAGAGCAAAGGTCACTAATGAAAATGATACTAACAAAAAAGAAACAAAATTGTATGCATGATATGATTAAGAGTTCAAACACAACATTTGAGTTTTACCATCCATAAAAACTGAACTATACTACCAACTACTTGAATCATATTTTATCAAATTATTAACAGACTTGGCCTCATTTGTTCAAAGACTAAATATTAAGATAATAATTAAACATGAAATTGAATTATTTGTATATATTCTTTCTAGAGTGAAAAAAGAGAGTGTTAATATCTACTTTAGAAATTGAAGGTCCATTGAAGCTCAGTTCTTACAAAGAAAGTACTTTTTCATCAATAATTAAATCTGATAAAAATATTTGCAAATCTATGCAGAGAGACAGCAGGTTCATTAACAAAAGGTTATGAAGGTTCTTAAACTTACTCCCAAACGTAATTTCTTTTGAACATTGAACAAAATAATAAACATATGAAAATAATGGAAAAATCGGTACTCCTGAAATGCTGAGTCCATAATTCTTCCTGAATGACCAAGAACTTGTCCAAATAAAGTAATTTCTGTACTGTTTTAGCATCCTTTTCAAAACTCTATTGCTATTGGAAACATTAGGTTTACATCAATTCTCTAATACTTTTAAGTCTGAATAAATTAAATACTCAGGCATAAAAATATGACTGAATATACTCACATATATACACACAGTTCTCAAAGAGCTTAGCATTTAATACATTTTAGAAATATTTCCAATGATATTTTGTTTTTTGCTCTAAATTTGCCTTTGTCTGTAGCATTTTAAAAACATTTCTCAAATATGACATTTCCAGCAGCAGTTAATTTTCTTTTTACTTATATAGTGCATATGTACCAAACAGGTGCCCAACTTCCTGACATTCATCTCATGTATACTTCATAGATGTCCTTATTTACAAATAGTCACTATGAGGTTTCTTTATTTAGCATTATATTTCATGAAAGATTAAATCCTTCTACTGAAGCTACTGCTCTAAAGCTTGATTAGTGACCTCTTCACATTATAGCAGTAATTTCAGGTCATATAATGGTTAGAAAAGCTCTTCCTTTATATCCAACTTACTATTGTACAAAGAGTTTTGGTGTCTAGAGCAGGCAGATGAAGCCACTGACTTGCATTAAGAAAGTGTACCTTAATAAGAACTATTCCAATGTATCTTTGTTTTACTTGCCATCTTAGAAAAATTCTATAATTTATACTCAGTTCTTCTAGAAACAACTTGGCTCACTGACAATTCTCCCCTCTTGTGGTATTGCTATTTCTGGCCCATCATTCCTTAATTTTCTATTTGACCTCCTCCTTCTCTACCTGACCTCTGAATTTTGCAGAGTTTCAGTGCTTAGTTTTACGTCTTTTTCCGTTTTTAATCTGAAACGTTTCCCTACAAATTAATAAATTGATTTACAAATGTTGACTAAAGACCTTCTGTAAGCTATATATGATCTCATTGAGTCTTGCTGTTTATAACTAATTATGTTTAATTTCATATTTTAGTTTAGTATTTCCCTTTGAATTTCATTCTTGTAGATCTCTGCCTAAATAATATCTCCACTTTAATAACTGATAGATATCTTATTCTCAGTATATCAAACTGACATTCAAATCAAACAAAATATATTGATAAAACAACAAAAAAATAGAGAATTTATAAGAATAAGTTCAAGCTCACTCTTAATTAGAGAATGCAAATTAAAACAACATCAAAATACCATTTCTCAACCAACAGACTGACAATAATTTTAAAACATGACAATATTTTCTCTTCATGAGGCTGAGTAGAAACAGGCACATTCATTCATTGCTACTGAAAACGGAAATCAATACAATCTTCAGAGAAAAATTTTGGCAATACACAACAAAACTTCATGTGTGCTTACTTTTTGATCCAGTAATTACACTTCTAGATATCTACTGTGAAGATTCACCTCTAACAATATAAAAATACGTAAGCACAAAGTTATTCATTGCAGCACTGCTCGTAACTGCAAAATATTGGAAACCTAACCTATGGTAAAGCCTCACAAGGCTGCAGCACATGGGGGAAGACCCAACCAGCGATCAGCAGATTCCCTGATTTGAGGAGATAAAGGTGAGAGTTTGGGGAGACCAAAGTAGGTAGGGTTGACAGGACAGAATGCTAGTGAAAAGGGGCTGCCCAGAGAGAGAAATCTAGAGGTCCACAGATAAGCCCCCATAATACTCATCAACATGTGTGTGTCAGAAAACTCCCCAAAGCCAGGGAAAGAATCACCCAGAAGACTAGAAGTAAGCATGTTAGCACTCCCATGGGGCCAAAAATAGTGCCTGTTCCCACTGACCTAACTGGAAAACCTCATGATTCATGGAGTACTTAGAAGTCTTGCCTCAATTGTGTTGAATAATTAGTGATAAACTGAGCACTGCTCTGTTTCCACCTAACAAATCTTAAAAAAAAGATCTAAAAGGATTCGTCTGTTCCCAGGTAATTTATCTGCATCCCAGAAGAGAGCTCAACGATATTTATAGGAGTTGTAGGAGAAGAAAAATCTCTTCCTCTACTCATCTTAGGTTCTCCAGCTGGGGTCCTGTAAATTAGACTGGCCAAAGACAGATTAGCAAAAGAAAAACAAACAGGCATTTATTAACATGCATGGGATGCATGTAACACATGGGAATACACAAGATGAACAACTCAAAGGTTTGGTTAAAACTTGGGCCTATATAGCATCTTAGCAGAAGAACAATGCATTTTTTAGAGAAGTGACAACGAAGGAAAAACAAAGGAAAAAGACCTTGGGTCTCTAAGGTTGGCGAATTGTGGGATGGCGAATATCTAGGAAACTAATGACAGATAAATCCAGTTAGTAAAGTTTGTTATATAAATTCCTCTGGTGCTGTCACTAAGCTGATAAAGGTCTGAAGTTGTCTCCAGTGATTAACTTTTGTCCTTCCTGGTAGAGAGGGGAAGAGGGCGCCTTTGTAAATGCATGTTCTACTATTAGACAAATAGGGGAGGACAGAGAGATTTCTTGTATCTGTTTCTTCTCAACTGCCTTCAGCTTAAAATTATCCTTATGCCAAAATGAAATATTTCATACTCTGTCCCCCTACACAACACAAAAATATTCAGCACTGAATAAGTCGGGATGTTTCATATCAGAGGGTAGCAGCTCTGCCAAAAATTGGGGCTGGCCAACCATAGAGAAGAGTCTAGTTTCAAGGTGTCTTCTTAAGCCATTTGCCTAATTTTATGGATTGAATTGTGTCTGTCAATAAGATATATTGAAATCCAGACCCCTAAATCTGTGAATGTGACCTTCTTTTGAAACAGGGTCTCTACAGATATAATCAAGTTAAAATGGAGGGTAAAAATGTTGGATTAGGGTGGGCTCAAATCCAATGACTGATGTTTTCATAAGAGGGAAATTTGGACACAGATTCATTGGGAAAAGGCCATGGTGAAGACAAAAGCAAAGATTGGAGTGATGAGTCTATAAGCCAAGAAACACCAAGGATCCCTGGCAACCACCAGAAGCTAGGAGAGAGGCATGGAAGAGATTATCTCTCAGAAATTCTGGGAGGAATCAACACTGCTGACATCTCAATTTTGCACTTTTAGCATCCAGAACTGTGAGAGAATAAATCTCTGTTGTTTAAAGCCACATGGCTTTTGCTATCTAGTTAAGACAGCCCTAGGAAAGTAACAATTAGCAAGTGTAGAATTCTGGAAGTGTTCACTGGCCCTTTTTTTTAATAGACCACGCTAGTAAATTTTGCCTAAACAGAGAAGATGTGCAGTTAATTTGTAGGGTACTGAAGTGCTCTTCATTATGGAGAGTGGGGAGATTTTTGTTTTAGGGAGAGACAACCAAAGAGAATGGAAACAAGAAGCTTACAAAGCTGAGACTCTTCAAAGAGAGATGAATTGTGAAGTTATCCAGCGATTAGATATGGCTGCTGAGTAACTGAAGTTCTATGCTGTTCTGTGCTGTGCTATAATTGCTACCCACACTCATGACCCTTGGGGTTTTGGTCACAAATTGCATATTGTTATGCACTCATTCTCAACTGGGTGGTTCTATGGGAAGGTGGAGGAAGTTAACAAGGGTCTGGTAGGGATAAAGAATAATGGTAAAGAATCTGTTCAGCAGGAGACAAAATGGAGATTAAAAGTAAGAACTGAGTTACAGACGAATATATGAAATAGCACTTTTCCCTAAAAAAAAAAAAAAAAATCTCTGGAGGTCTGAGGAAGAAAACTGGGCTCCCGTAGCATATTAAATGATGGTAGAATGAAATTTAATTAAATAGTAATTGGACTTAAAGGTCATGGTAAACCATCAACGTGGAGTCAAATGGGAGTCTGTAGAGTTGATAACAGAATTTCTCAAGTGTCTTTTGCTGTCAACGCCCTTCCTGAATAAATTGGTTTTAACCAGTTTTATTTTTTCAATTTTATTATACTATTTGGTTTCTATCATGTCTAATGGGGGTCATTCTGTATTTTGATAATTTTGCTTAGCTATGCTATGTTGATTTTATATTAAAATGTAAATCAGAGTAAAATTTGTCTAATTTGTCCAATTTCTAAATAATCAAGCCTACTTTATCTTACATTTCTTTTTTCCATCCATTTGCCCCACTCTGGCAACAACCAATCTATTTTATGTTTCTATGAGTTTGTTTTGTTTGTTTTTTTTTCAGATTCAACATATAAGTGAGATCATACAGGATTTTTCTTTCTCTGTCTGACTTATTTCATGTAGCATAATGCCTTTGAAGTCCATCTATGGTGTTGCAAATGGCAGGATTCCCTTCTTTTTATGGTTGAATAATATTCTATTGTGTGTGTGTATACACACACACACACACACCACATTTTCTTTATTTAGGCATCCATTGGTAGGCACTTATGTTATTTCCATGTCTCGTCTATTGTAAATAATGCTGCAATGAACATGGGGGTTCAGATATCTCTTCAAGATAGTGATTTCATTTCCTTCAGATATATACCTAAGAGTGGAATAGCTGGTAGCTCTATTATTAATATTTTGAAGGACCTCCATCCTGTTTTCCACAGTGGCTGCACCAATTTACATTCCCAAGGACTGCTTTATCTTTTGTTCTATATATTAACATAGATGTTATAGCATTTTAGGGTTCATTAATGTGTCTGGGTACATACATTTACTTATTCCTTACAAAAATACTTGAGTTTTAGTGAGGTTTTTGTCTTCCTCTCATACATTAAAAAAAAAAAGGGAGAGTCAGAGAATGATCTTCTGTTTTCACAATGCTGGAATGTGGCAAAATTAGAATTCAAACTCATGTTTATTGGCTCCAATTTCCATGGTCTTTCAACACACTATTTCTTGAAAAATTTACTCATGAGTTTCACTTACTAGGATATAGTTAACATTGTTAAGTTGGCTAGCCAATGATGTTTTTGAACCATGAAATTCTTTTGCTCTGTAGATGAAAAAAAGAGAAAAGAAAAAATATGTGTTTTTCTAACTTGAAATAAGGTAATCCCTAAGCATATAAAAGAGTATTTCGGAGGAATTAGTGGTTATACTAATCAAAATAATTCCCCACAAAGACCATCTCAAATTTCCATTCAATGAAAGACAGTAAAAACCTAAATTTCAAGGATAAATTATCCTTGAATTTACAATTGTTATACTTCTGAGTTGTTATACATTTTGACAGACATTTCATTAACGTTGAGAACATACATCAAGCGTGCAAATTTGACTTTAAAGAATAAACAGAAGGAAGAAATGTCTTTGTGTTGGAAAGTTACATTTACTTATAAGAAAACAAGGAAGTAAATGCAACGTTTCTCTAATTCTTGATCCATCTCTTATTAAAACAGTAACTTACATGTCTGAATGTCTGATTTCACAGACATTACAATTATTTTGAATTATACAAGCCTACAGAGTGCCTTGATTAAATCAAGACGTTCGTTTTTCAGCATAGGAGAATATGCCACTGATTTTTGACCTTCTAATGTTCTGAACTGTCAGAAATTTTTAAAATGACCTTTATGCTGTAATTCATTTGCCATTTTGTGGCAATTTCATATTTTCTTAGCTTGTGAGGGTCATATACCCAATGTAAATTTCTATGAGAATAAGAGAGTCATTTAAAAAATCATAATATTTTTCAGGCTGAATGAAGGCAGCTTTGTATATTGAACTAAATCTGAAATGTCAATTTAGTTGTTTTTTTAAAATATTGGAGTATTTGAAATATGTGGAAACTTTAAAAATATTTAATAAGAGATGCATTTCAAAGTTTTGTGTCCACTGTATAAATGAACATATGAGGCTAAGTTATTTTTTTCCCCAGCAAGATAATACTTTCATTAGTTTAAACAATATTACTACACACAACTTCTTAGAGAAAACCAGATGAAGTAAAGAGAGGCTGTGTTCTAGATATTTTGATTGTTCTGTGGTATACAGAATTGGTTTAACTACCATTCTCTTCCACAAATAGTTCAAAAAACAGAGCACATGACTTAAAAATTCAGGCATTTCACTTATTTGGCAATAAATCTAATTGAAATGCAGTAGCAATTATTTTTATTTTATAAAATAATGTGCAAGATAATAATGTGTATTTGAAAAAGAAATTCCATATTGCCATAACAATGTAATAAAAGTGGTTAAAGTTGGGGGCAGCTACATGTAAAAGAATGAAATTAGAACACTCCTTAACACCATATACAAAAATAAACTCAAAATGCATTAAAGACCTGAATGTAAGGCCAGACACTATAAAAGAAGCAACTGACAGAGGATTAATCTCCAAAATACACAAGCAGCTCATGCAGCTCAATATCAAAAAAACAAACAACTCAATCCAAAAATGGGCGGAAGACCTCAATAGACATTATCCAAAGAAGACATACAGATGGCCAACAAACACATGAAAAGATGCTCAACATCACTAATTATTAGAGAAATACAAATCAAGACTACAATGAGGTATCACCTCATACTGGTTTGTAGAAATCTACAAACAATAAATGCTGGAGAGGGTGTGGAGAAAAGGAAACCCTCTTGCACTGTTGGTGAGAATGTAAACTGATACAGCCACTATGGAGAACAGTATGGAGCTTCCTTAAAAAACTAAAAATAGAACTACCATATGACCCAGCGATCCCACTACTGGGCATATACCCAGAGAAAAATCATAATTCAAAAAGACACATGCACCCCAATGTTCATTGCAGCACTATATACAATAGCCAGGACATGGAAGCAACCTAAATGTCCATCAACCAAGGAATGGATAAAGAAGATGTGGTACATATATACAATGGAATATTACTCAGCCATAAAAAGGAATGAAATTGGGTCATTTACAGAGACATGGATGGACCTAGAGAGTGTCCTACAAAGCGAAGTAAGTCAGAAAGAGAAAAACAAATATTGTACATTAACACATATATTTAGAATCTAGAAAAATGGTATAGATGATGTTATTTGCAAAGCAGAAATAGAGACACAGATGTAGAGAACAAACGTATGGAGACCAAGGCGGGTAAGCAGGGAGTGGGGTGAAGTGGGAGATTGGGATTGACAGATATACACTATTAATACTATGTATTAAATAGATAACTAATGAGAACCTACTGTATAGCTCAGGGAACTCTACTCAATGCTCTGTGGTGACCTAAATGGAAAGAAAATACAAAAAAGAGGGGATATATGTATACATATAGCTGATTTATTTTGCTGTACAGTAGAAACTAACACATCACTGGAAAGCAGCTATAATCCAATAAAAATTAATTTAAAAAAACCAAAAGTGGTTAAAGTTGGCCTTCTGGACAATTATGATGTTAAAAACCCTTGATTAATTCTTCTTTAAATAAGGAAACATAAGCTCTGTAAAACTAGTCCCTTAAAATCATATCAAATATGAGCTCATTTAGGAAATAATAAAAACAAGAGAGAATGAGGAGTCAGGTATGCAAGCTGTGAAGCATTTTTTTTTCCAAATTGTGATTATATTCAAAATTGAGAAGAGAGAATGAAAACATATTACAAACTCAAACATGTGGCCTAATCCTAGGCATCATTTCTCCCATCTCAATTCTTTGCTTTCTTTTGAAATCCACTTGTGTTCTAAATCTATGTGACAGATCAAAGAAGCAAACAAAAGTTAAGAAGAAAAAAGAAAGGAAAAAGGAAGGAAGGGACGAAGGGAGGGATAAAAAGAAGTGGAAAGGAAAGAAAAGAGAAGAAAAGGGGGAAATGTATATTTTTTGTTTTTTGCTTTTATTTTTTATTTATTTTTAAAATTTTTATTGTAGTTGCTTTACAATGTTGTGTTAGTTTCTGCTGTACAGCAAAGTGAATCAGCTATATGTATACATATATTCCCACTTTTTAAGATTTCCTTCTCATTTAGATCACCACAGAGCACTGAGTAGAATTCCCTGTGCTATACAGTAGGTTCTCATTGGTTACCTATTTTATACATAGTAGTGTATATATGTCAATCCCGATATCCCAGTTCATCCCGCCCTCCCTTCCCCACTTGGTGTCCATAAGTTTGTTCTCTACATTTGTGTCTCTATTTCTGCTTTGCAAAGAAGTACATCTGTACCCCCCCAAAGTGTACATTTTAAACTATTGGACAAACACAAATGCCCGTGGCATCTGGGACTTTTTTATACACTTAGCTAACTTACAGAAGAGACCTTATAAAGAAATTTAATAGATTTCCATTTTATAGAAGTTTAATGAGTCTTAGCATTAAAACAGAATTTGTTCTCAACCAGAAGGGTACTGAAACTGCTTTTCTCTGTTCATTTGTTCTCTCCTATTTAGCAGGGTTTTTTTAGGGCTTCTTTTACCACATATGGAGAGTTTAGTTAGGCAATGAGCTATGGGACCCATGTCTTCTGATGGGCCTATTCCTATGTGCAAATGGAGACAGCACATGAGATTTCAAAAAGTTGCTCTAGCATAGGTACCAGCAAATACCATCTAATAAATTGCTGCCTTGCCCCATTTCAGTTCAACCTTAACTCCCTTAACTTCCCTGGCTCTTCATTTTCATTGGATTTGAATACAGAATTATATAGCACTTCCTGGCCTCTAATATGTTCCTCAATTGGAACTTAGTGTCCTTATTGCTCTATGGTAATATGCCATCCCTTCTAAAAACATTTTTTTTAAAGGCTTCTATCTCTTGACAAGCCTTTGCTATCTCATCTGCACTCTTCTAGCTATATGTGCTCTCTGGTTTCATCACTCTTTTCAGGTCCAGTGTTGTTCAAATTGGCAAAGTTCTTTGAGAACAGAATACTCCATAAATTCACAGCTTAAGTTCAAGCAGTAAGAAAGGGATAGGCTAAGTAGAAATGTAAGAGTGCTGGTTTGTCACTTCTTTCTACTGACCCTCTGCTTCCCCACTGTCTTCATTTGCTGTCTAGCCTCAGAGGGAAGGATTTTCAAGACATTTTCTTTATCCTTCTTCTTGATGAAAGTTTGTCCTCAGCTGGTTAGTTGTCATTTTAGAAGCTAACTGACAATTAATCCTCAAAAGTCTTACTTTGCTTAATTAAAATACTTCCTACCATCACCAACAATGTTAGCTGCATTATAGCAGTTGATCACCCTGGTACGTAAAGATTTAATTATTTAAAATTTAACCATCAACTCAGGATGATGACTATTTAGAAGACCAGGACCTTCTTAGAAACACATATCGCACCATGGAAGCACCTCCTCTACTTATCCTGAGGGCTGGACTTTCTAATTTTGCTTTAACAGACTTTTACCAATTTTTCAGACTTTCACAAATGTGGAGAAAGGTATACAGATGTATGGACCTCTCAGACACTAAAAACATATTGGGAATTGGCTGGAAGTCAGAGTTATGCTCAGATACACACTACTAAGGTTCAGTCTTATTTTGCAGCTTTTAAAATCAGGAGGAAGACAGTCATATTTTCTTCTTCAACTTTGAATTTCACATTCCTTTGAAAGAGAAAATGCTTGCTATCTTTGAGACTGGTAAAAGATATCCAGAGTAGGTCTATAAGCTCTCTTAGGTCAGGAGCCATAACAACATAATTCAGTACTGGAGCCCCAAACATACCTCGAGTACAAGCATATGGTAGATGCCAACTATGTTTTTGTTGAGTTAATTGTCAAATGTAATATCAAATGATGATGACAATGTGGTTGAAAGTGGATTATTGATTTAGAATAACTAGGCTAAAAAAAAGACTCCAGAATATACAGGATATTCCCTAACAAGAAGCACAGGTAGGGGGTTGACAAGAACTTACCTCATTAATTATTAATTAAATAGCTGTAATAATTTAGACAGTATAGTACTAGCACAAGGTCAAACAAATTCAACAATGGAACTGAATAGAAATCTCAGCAACAATCTACATATTTGGAAGCTGTATTTATGTAGAAGTGGCACTGAGTAACAATTCCCCTGGGATTTCCTGGATGTGAGGAGCATTTTTTGTTCTAACAAGGCAATGCTTGGTGGACTCCAGGATGGAGGCTGGTCACCAGAAAGATTAAGCTATGATTAGAAGCTTGGAACTTTCAGCTCCATCCCCTAACTTCCAGGGAGAGGATAAGGGCTAAAAATTGAGTTAATGATGAATCCTGCCAATATGAAGAAACCTTCATAAACATCCCAAAGGTAGCAGTTTCAGGGAACTTCTGGGTTGGTGAGGTCATGGAGGTGCTGAGAGAGAAGCATGCTCAGATAGAGCATGGAAATTTCATGCCCCTTCCCACATTCTTTGTCCTATGTATCTCTTTCATCTGGCTACTCCTGAGTTACATATTTTTCTAACAAACTGGTAATCTAGTAAGTAAACTGTTTTCCTGAGTTCTGTGAGGTGCTCCAGCCAATCAGCTGAACCCAAGGAGGGAGTTGTGGGAACCTCTGATTTATATCCGGAAGCACAGGCAACAGGTACTTGCAATTGGCAGCTGAGGTGGAGGGTGGAGAGCTTGTGGGACTGAGACTTTAGACAAGAAAGAAAGATATCCTATGATATCATTTATATGTGGAATCTGTCATTGATTTTTAATTTAATTCCATGTTGATATGAGAACAAACCTTAAGTGATTTCTATTTTTTTAAATTTTTAAGGTGTGATTCATGGCCCAGAACATGGTCTATCTTAGTGAATGTTCCATGTGAGCTCAAACATCATGTGTATTCTGCTGTTGTTTGATGAAGTCGTTGATAGATATCATTTATATCTAGTTAATTGATGGTATTGAGTTCAGCTTTGTCCATACTGATTTTCTGCCTGTTGGATATGTTCATTTCTGACAGAGGAATATTGAAGTCTTCAACTGTAACAGCGGATTCGTCTATTTCTCCTTGTAGTCCTATCAGTTTTTTGCTTCGTGTATTTTAATGTTCTATTGTTAGGTGCATATTTATTAAGGATTGTTATGTCTTCTTATTGTATTGACCTCTTTATCATTATGTAACCCTCTTTATCTCTGATAACTTTCTTTGCTCTGAAGTCTGCTTTGTCTGAAATTAATACAACCACTCACTCTTTTGATTAGAGTTTGCATGACATACTTTTCATCATCCCTTTACCTTTAATCTAATGTGTCTTAATATTTAAAGTGGGTTTCTTGTAGACAAGATATATTGTGGTCTTGTTATTTTATCAACTTTGACTATCTGTCTAATTGGTGTATTTAGACCATTGACATTTAAGTGATTATTGATACGGTTGGATAGTTATCTACCATATTTGTTACTGTTTTCAACTTCTTGCCCTTGTTTCTACTTTTGTCTTCTACATTTTGTCTGCTTTTTGTGGTTTTAATTGAGCGCTTCATATAATTCCATTTTCTCTCCTTTTGTTGAATACCAATTATACCTTAAAAACAAACTTTTAAAACATCTGACGTGCTTCTTCTTTATGCTGATGTTCACCCCTTGTGCCTGTTTCCTTCTGTGTTTTGTGATCTCTGATTATGAGCATGTCTTTTCTTGCTCTTACTCTGTGGAAATCCTAAGGGACTAAAAGTGAGACGTTTTAAACTACAGAAGATTCATGTTTGCTTCTGCTATGATTCAAGAGGTTTTGGTAATGACTTGAGGCTTTTGAATCTCCTTCTTAGGCTTCTGCACACTCTGATACACTCTCATATAGTAGCATTTAATCCCACGTTTGGCATGGGTATTTATACCTTGGACAAACTCAGCTTTCAGGTTAACTCATTCTTAACACAGCTTCCTACTCAAGCTTCAACTTATAGCTGTGTTGATTGCTTATTTGGGCCCTTGAATATGTTCCTTATTTCTTGAAACCCAACAATGTATTTATATGCAAGATTTCATTGTTTTGTAGGAGGAGGACTCTTCGGAGTGTCTTATCTATCACCCTGCTGGTAACTGACATGTATCATTTTCTTTTTAATTCTATGAAATTTCAAATGTTAATTTGTTCAGTCAAAAGGATTACATACATCTCACTCAAATTTTCTTTAAACTTGATGAGAATATATTACCATCAGCATTTTAAATTTGCAACTCCTAAATTGGTTCAAATCCCTGTGACTGAGAATGTATTATTTAAAATGTGTCATACTGGTGACTTAGGTCATTGTTTAATCACAAAAAATAAGATAATAGTAAAATAAGTACAACCTTCCTAATAATGACTTTTAACATGTAGCCAACCTACAAGAAAAAAAAAGCAATTATCTTTCTATGTTGGGTGTTTGGCACCATGAATATACAACCTATTTTGCTACAATAATAGTATCTTCTTCAAAAAACAAGACTTATAAACTTACATGATTTAATATTTGCTTAGTTATATTTCTATTCCTTTTTATTATGCACTTCCTGGATATTAACAGAATTTGCAAACACCAGAGTCTCGAGTATCACTATCAATTTGCATTATCATAAAACTCTTCTTCATACTATCTATAATTATTTCATGCCTCATAAATCCAACTTGGTCCCTGTGTATTAATTTACCTATAACTTTTTCAAGTCTTGCTGCCAAAATCTTGGCAAAAATCTTTATAGCACATTTAGTTATTTAAATGGACCTATAATTTTCCAGACTGTTATCCCTCCCTTTTCTAAATTAGTAATAAGTACTTTGCTCATAGCTGGGGAAAACTCACCTTGTCCTGTTTGCTCCCCAAAACTTACCATACAAGGTGGTCAATTTCATCCTGGAATTATAAAATGACTCACTGGATAGCCACATTCTCCTGTTCTTTGCCCTCAGCAAGTTTTCAAATGTCATTTAGAGAAAATTAATTTGTCTCCACAGGATGTTCTAATCAGGGACATTGGGGATATATTTTCAAGCATTTCTTAACTTTTAAAGTTAGCAGGAAATAAATCCGCTGGAGTTATGACACCATTTTTCCCCTTTATATAAGACCAATGGAAATGAGAAAATATTCTCTGCCATTGCAGCACTCTGAGCCTATGTTCCCAGGGGTAAAACATACTTAGATATAGGACAGACACTAGGGTGAAACACTATGCTTGAGTGCTAGGGAAATTGTTCCTTAGAGGCCTGAAAAGTTAATGTGTCTCATTAAATTATGACCATGGAACAGTACCAGGTTGCACAGCAAGTTGGAACTAGAAGAGGCTGGATAAATCATCTAACACTACAAAATCATTTTATAAGTAAGAAACTGAGGCTCAGGAAAGTTATGTGATTTGGTGCAAGTTACACAACTAATTAGTAAGAGATTCAAGATTAGAATTTAGGTGTCTAATTCTTTGACAGAGGTATTATTCTATATAACATTGAGAGGATAGTAGCCTAATTTTACTTTGATTGAGCTTGATAATATATCTTTTAATTAAAAATAATTTACATAATTAACATCTTTTGAACATATTTTAGATATTGGGACACTTTTTTAGGAATTGGGGCTCAGGAGATATTTCATAGACCCCATCATCAAGGGACTCATGGTTCACAGGAAGAAATAAATATGTAGATAATTACAGCATGCTATATAGTGGGTTAATGAGAAAAGGTGGGCAGGAGCCAAATCTGGAAGGTTTTTTTATTCCATGTTAAGTAATTCTGACCTTATCTTAAAAGTCAAAAAAAAAGATACTGAAGGATGCCAAGAAGACAAAGACTAGAATAAGTTCATTATTTCAGAAAGCTCAAGCTATGTCAACATTTTAGACAGTGGTAGGGGTGAAAAACAAGAGACTAGTCAGAGGGCTCTTACATTATTAACACATAAATACAAGGAATAATAAGGGCATCCCAAAGTCATTATAATGAATGTAAAAAGAAAAGAATAGTTTGAGAATTTTTTTAAGGTAGACAAAATTGATAGAATTTAAAGATTCAGGCAACTGAGTACCATATACAATTATAAGAGCCACCTCAGGAGGAAAATATTTGGGATTGGGGGACTACAGTGGTCTTTTTTACATTTGTTGAATTTAAGGTACCTGTTGGATATTCAAATAAATATTTGTTGTGTATGTGGTAAAACAGAACCAAAAAAGATTTGGTTTAGTGATAGAGATTTATGAACCTAAGAATAAGTGAAAATTGAACATATGGATATGGATGAAATTTTATAACTTTAAACAGAGTTAAAGAAAGGGTTTAACATGAATATGTGAGATATCAATATTAAAGAAGAGGACAGATTAAAAAAAAAATAAAAGAGTGGCTAGAGAAGCAAAAAATAAATAAATAAAAAGAAGATATTATCTTGAAAGGCCATGATGGAGAGAACTTCAAAATAGAGAAAGTGTCCCCAAAAGGTCATATCCTACAGAGAGCTTAAGTGAGATAAGCACTCATATGGTTATCCTGGGGTAGTAACACAAAGGTCTTTGGTGACCTAAAAAATTATTTTAGTTAAATGGTAAGAGAAGAGCCATATTAGAGAATTGAGGTGTCAGTGAGAGTTTTAGATGTGAAAAAATGCATGAAATCTATTCCTTCAGAAAATTCTCTGTGAAGGAAAGAAAAGAGAAAATGAGAAAACTAGAGTTGGAAAACATGCAAAGAGACAAAAATCATGAGAAAGACATTGAGAAATTCAATTACAATGTTAAAGTAAAACACTTACCAAACGTTCAAGTTGGAAGAAAGTTTAGAGGTTCATTCCAACCTGTTCACACACATAAATAAGGTCCAAAAAGGAAAAGTTATTTAGGTAAGTAACCACTGTCAATCAGTGGTGTATGGAGGACCAAACTATGGAGGTCACCACAACGAACATGGTATTGCTGTGTGTTCTACTCAAACTTTACAGTAAGTAAAGTTTTGTGTGTGTGTGTTTTGTTTTGTTTTGTCTTGCTTTGTTTGTTGTTGTTATTGTTGTTAAGAAACTGCTATTACTGAGGCAATACACAAATATTTCTGATCAAATATGGAAGGAGAATTTGAATAGATATGTTCATTATCATTGGTGAAGATAGATAAGAAAAACGATTGTTCCTGACAATTCAGAAAACAAATCAGGAGCTGTGTATAATATTATATGAAATGATTCTGGGGAGAAGAAGGAGGTAGATGTTCTAAAAATCTCAGATCATCCAAAATGAAAATAAATAAGGAAACACAAGCTTTAAATGATACATTAAACAAGATGGACTTAATTGATAGTTTTATGACATGCCATGAAAAAACAACAGAATACACTTTCTGGTCAAGTGCTCATGGAATGTTCTCCAGGATAGATCATATCCTGGGTCACAAATCAAGCCTTGGTAAATTTAAGAAAATTGAAATCATAGAAAGTATCTTTTCCAATGACAATGCTACAAGACTAGATATCAGTTACAGGAAAAAATCTGTAAAAAATACAACACATGCAGGCTAAACAATACACTCCTTAATAACCAAGAGATCACTGAAAAAATCAAAGAGAAAAGGAAAAAATACCCAGAAACAAATGACAATGAAAACACGATGACCCAAAACCTATGGGATGCAGCAAAAGCTGTTCTAAGAGGGAAGTTTACAGCAATAAAATCCTACCTCAAGAAACAAGAAACGTCTCCAATAAACAACTTAACCTTACACCTAAAGCAATTAGAGAAAGAAGAACCAAAAAACCCAAAACTTAGCAGAAGGAAAGAAGTCATAAAGATCAGATTAAAAAGAAATGAAGAAAACAATAGCAAAGATCAGTGAAACTAAAAGCTGGTTCTTTTGAGAAAATAAAGAATACTGATAAACCATTAGCCAGACTCATGAGAAAAAAAGGGAGAAGACACAAATCAATAGAATTAGAAATGAAAAAGGAGAAGTAAAAACTGACACAGAAGAAATTCAAAGGATATGAGACATTACTACAACCAATGATACGCCAATAAAATGGACAACGTGGAAGAAATTCACAAATTATTAGAAAAGCAAAATCTTCTGAGACTGAATCAGGGAGAAATGGAAAATATAAACAGACCAATAACAAGCACTGAAATTGACACTGATATTTAAAATCTTCCAACAGTGGGCTTCCCTGGTGGCGCAGTGGTTGAGAGTCCGCCTGCCGATGCAGGGGACACAGGTTCGTGCCCCAGTCCACTTTGTTTGTTGTTGTTATTGTTGTTAAGAAACTGCTATTACTGAGGCAATACACAAATATTTCTGATCAAATATGGAAGGAGAATTTGAATAGATATGTTCATTATCATTGGTGAAGATAGATAAGAAAAACGATTGTTCCTGACAATTCAGAAAACAAATCAGGAGCTGTGTATAATATTATATGAAATGATTCTGGGGAGAAGAAGGAGGTAGATGTTCTAAAAATCTTTTTCGGGCTTCCCTGGTGGCACAGTGGTTGAGAGTCCGCCTGCCGATGCAGGGCACGCGAGTTCGTGCCCCGGTCCGGGGGGATCCCACGTGCCGCGGAGCGGCTGGGCCCGTGGGCCATGGCCGCTGGGCCTGCGCGTCTGGAGCCTGTGCTCCACAATGGGAGAGGCCGCAGCGGTGAGAGGCCCGCGTACCGCAAAAAAAAAAAAAAAAAAAAAAAAAAAAAAAATCTTTTTCAACTGATTATAAGGAACCTTAACTGTAATAATGTTATTGTTTTTGTTTTCCAGTTTCTGTCCCTTACATTCAGTTATGTTTTTCTTTTAATCACTTGCTATGACAAACATTTTGTCTTTTAAGGATACTTCCACAGATTAATGACTTTATTCAGCTCTTACTAATTTTTTCTTTAAAGATGTTCTTATACATTATTACCTCTTCTCTCAAGATCAGCTCTAAAAGCATGAGGCATTTGGAAGTATAGATTTTTCTTTAAATTCTGTTATTTTTTAAAATCAGTTTTACTACACATTTCTACCGAAGTAGGACAACTTAGTTATAGTTTATGTGTGCTACATTCTAAGACATTAGAAATGCCATAAAATGTTAATACCTCTATTAAAAGAAAGCTGGGCTTCCCTGGTGGCGCAGTGGTTGGGAGTCCGCCTGCCGATGCAGGGGACGCGGGTTCGTGCCCTGGTCCAGGAGGATCCCGCATGCCGCGGAGCGGCTGGGCCCGGGGGCCATGATGGCCACTGAGCCTGCGCGCCTGTGCTCCGCAATGGGAGGGGCCTCAGCGGTGGGAGGCCCGCATACCGCAAAAAAAAAAAAAAAAAAAAAAAAGGAAAGTTTGAGATGGATGCCTGGAGAATAAACATGGGGTCTGATTTCTTCTGCACTGATCCCCAGTATCTAGATCCCATCCTGGAACTCAATAAATGTAATTGAGTGAAATAATGACAAAGTCTTTCCCAAAAGGTAAAAATATATGCATCAGAATCACTAGTATAAATATTTATCTCGGTTTGACCAGGACAGCCCCAGTTTTTACACCAATTGTCCTTGTGTCTGGCCTGGTTAGCAACTCCTCTAATTTTCAAAATTACACGTTTTGACAGTAACATATACTCATCATATTCATTAGCTATACTCTCCGGCTTACTCATAAACTAAATTCTTTCTTCCTATATTTTCTTATATCTTGGATAATGTTATGCTAATTGAAAATAACTTGCAGGATAGGTATACACAGAATTAAGTGAAAATTGGAATCATTATTTGGATTAGTCTGAAAATATATACTTCTGTTTAAATAGCTCAGAAAAATGTTTTGATTACCTGTTAAGTATTATGGAAATGAATTTTTACTATTCTATACTTTCTAAATCTTACAGAGTCAGTAGAAAAAATATAAACTAAAAAATGCAAACAAGAGTAAGTATGTAGAATTTGGAATTTGGAATATCCTTCTATGGGCATTTAAAATTTTGAATGTGATACCAGAGGGCAGAAGAAATGTGGGTTTTATACTTCAAATAAAATAAAGCTTCCAGAAAAGTGCATTGCAGTTACTATATTCAAGAAAAGTTACATGGCATATTGTAACAATCTTCTCCTTGATGACAACATGATACTCAAGAGGAATTATATTGTAGTAATTATATTGTAGTAATTCAAGGTTTAAGTTAGAGATGAGTAAACTTTTGTGGCTTTACATTAAGACATTAACTGAATTATACAATGTTTCAATCCCATTCAAAAATGTATTGAGGCTTGAGTGAGCTGGTATTGGATATCAAAGCAGATATGGGCCCCTGCTGACACCTACTGCCAAGAATCCATAGTTGGGTGAGGATTAAAGATGCTAGCTACTCTATTAAAGTCAAACACCATTAGGGCTTTAAGAAAGGTAACAGAAAGAGACCTATAGAGTCAAAGGAGTAAACAGTAGTTATTCTCATTTTTGGTCATGTAAAATCCTTTCCCATTTTTATCTGACCTTTCTTTAAAGATGAGTATCAATTATTATAATCAGTATCATATCATACCCACAGTGTCCTAGGTGCTGATTAAACATTTTACTCCAGATAACACCAGGAAATAATTACATTACAATTCTCCTGTTACAGGGGAGGAAACTCAATCAATGTTAAGGTTATCAGAATCAGACACGTTGTAAATAGCACCCGATTCAGTGATTCCAGTTATTCCTGTTATAAGTATGCTCTGATGAATATTTTGAATACAATATTGACAACTTTTTGACATGTACAACAATTTCTCTGGAAGAAATATTTAGTGGAATTTCTGAGTGACTGGGTATTCTTACTTTCAGTGGTACTGGACACTGAAGGCTATCTCTCCAAAAGGACTGTATCATTTTTGAAACTTGCTCTGCTGTGTAAGAATACGTTTTCCTCTCGTACTTTTTCCTTCACATCCTCACTAACATCTCATTATCTGACTGTTCTAGCAGGAGAAAATTCATTGTTGCTATATTATGTAATGCTCAGATTAGAAGTGAAGTTGAGCATATCATTTGTTTATTGGCCATTCGGATACTCATTTTTGTGAATTTTCTGTTAACATCACTGATACAATTTTTAATTTGGATTTTTTTTTGCTGTTGTTGTTGCTTATCCTTATTGATAAGTAGTTATTTATATATTCTGAATACTGTTATGCCATGTGCTTTGCAATGACCTCACCTGTACTTGCACATTAACAATGCAGTGTCAAGGTTATTCTGTTTTGTTTTTTTTTCTTGTTTAGTGCTTTCTTTATAGGTATAACTTACACACTATGAAATTGACACCTCCCACAATCAATGTGTAGAGCAGTTGAAAAAATTCCCTCATGATCCTTTGAAGTCAAACCCTTCCTCTAGTCCTAGTTTCTTGGGCTCACTGACTAATCTGCTTTTGGTCTCTATAGTGTTGCCATTTCAAGCCTGTCATATCAACATAAATGGAAACATATTATCCATAGCATTTAAGATTTAGCTTCTTTCACTTAGAAAAATGCCTCTGAGATTCATTCGTGTTATGTGTATCAGTAGTTCTTTTTTTTTAGTTTTTGAAGTATTTTATTGTATGGATGTACCAAAAGTTAGTTCTTCACCAGTTGAAGGACATTTGGGTTGTTTAAAGCCGAATGGAATTGGAATACCTCTTGCAGTTGTACAGAGTACCAGATGTCCATTGGGCCACATAGTTATGATCAACAACAGAGTATGGAGTTTATGAACTTTTTGCATAACTTGGGCAGCTACACAAAATAAATGTATGCTTTCTTTTGCCAGTTGTCTTTATTGTGCCTTATGTTCTAACTAGACATGAAATTGAACATATATTAGGCAATAAAGGGAATAATTCTAAGCCCGGGTAACAGAATTTCACATAAATGAATTGCTTTTTCTTAAATGCATGGCTGAGGTTTTGTTTTTGTTTTTTTTTAAAAAAAAAAACATAATTACCTTTACTAAAATCTCAGGGTATTCCTTGTAAAAGGGTTAAAGCTATAATCACATTATTCAGCAGAAGCTGGGTATCATTTTTAGAGGAGGGAGTATATACTTTTCGAAGGGAAAACAAATTGTTTCCCTATGAATATATTTCTAAAATGATTATGCCTCAATAAGCTGAGACAACTTATTTTACAAATGATAACTTGTTAATTTTATAATTATACATCTCTTTGATTAGGGAAAAGTGAAGTTGTTTTAAAAGATAAGCCACATTGCTAATCTACAACTAACTTGGCTTTTAGTTCTGTAGTTAAAGGAATCTTTAATAACAGTTCATTTACAATCTTTTTAGGATTCTTATACTTTGTATTTGCTTATTCAATTTCTTCTAAAATTGTTTGTTGTTGGGTCCAGAGACAAACAGGTCATGATTTTCTACCTCATAAGCTTTTGCAATTTTGCTAAGTATAAATTGACGAGAAAGTTTAGTTTCTATTTACTTGATAACCTAGGAATGAAATAAAAAGCAGCAGCAATTATTTTAACAAAGCAACCATATGAACCCTATGCTTTTGATTCTGAAATACAATTTTAACTTAAGAATCTGCCCTTTACTTTGAAATATCATCTATTGGGGAGAGATAACTAACTTAAATAAATAGCAGACAATCCTATAAGGCCGATGTGAAGAATAGATAAAAATTATTACTTAGCTTATTGCAAAAATAAAATTCAACTCTCTCTCTATATTTAAGATTTTTCACTCTATTTTCCAAAATGACAAAATATTATAATATGTAAGAGAAAAGCATTACATGGATGTAAATTGCTGCCTTCAAGTGGCTTACATTCCACTGAGGATATGTTATAGGATAGTGGGGGTGGGGAAAACAATAAACAAATACACAGAATAGACCAGATATGGGATGATGAGAATACTAAATTAATAATCGTTTGCTGCGACTGAATGTGCCAATAATTTGAACAGGTCTATCAATAGGTAACAGGAAATTGTAGACTTTCTTTGATAAGTCCAGGACTGGAAAACATTTAGTTGATAAAGGACAAGAAAAATCAGCTAAGTATGTAGGACACGAAAATTAGCTAATCCCAAATACTTATTTTTTAAATGGGCAATACTTAAACTAGTATTTTATATTAATGAAGTTACGACTTCATTAATATAAAATACTAGTAACTCATGCAACTGAAAAAAACTTTTGAGTAAAGGATGAAAGTTGAGCAAAAAGAAAGCATGAGCAGTAAAAATTATAATTGAGTAACAAGTAGTTAGTAAAGTATGTGGTCTGAAACTTGCTCAGGGTATCAATGGGTTAATGTTACTTTGTAAAAAAATTATCTCTGTGATGATAGACTGTCTAACGTTGCTTTTCATTCTTCTAGTGTGCCTACTGTACCAACAATGGCTTATTCCCTTCATCCCCAAAAATCCAATAGCCAAGATAAGAAAACTCTCTAGATTAGAAATGAAACCACCTTGGCGTTTTGCTAACTAGAAAGTCCTAGACTACATCAAAGCAGTAGTGTCTCCAAATCTCCAGAGGTGGGGCTCAGGAATGAGCATTACTAAATCCAGGATTAAGCTCCTCAGATGATATGAGCCATATTATAAACTACTATTCTTTGCAATATGAAGAAATTTGTTGTCATAATGATTAAATAACTAGATTTTACAAGACTAATCACTGAGCATTGTCTCAAAGAAACAGAACTAATGAATGATTTTTAAAAATCTTTGTACCTGAATTTCCTTTTATTCTCATTCTTTTTCCAGGCCAGATCTTCCAAAAGTCTTGTTTTTAACCATGTAGGAATTAAATTTTCCTTAAGAAGGAGGACTATAAAATCAACCAGTCTAGAAAGGAAGTCTGTTTTAATCCCCAACTGGAGTATAAAGATATGCCATTGCCTCTGTATTTATTACTGTTTTGTTTTTCTCACACAGAAATCCTGGTGTGTGACATGAAAGAATCAGGATCTTTCTGGCCCTTGATTACTTACTGGACTTCTCAATACTCTGCTTAGGTACCTCCAGCCCCACACTTTATCCCTTGTTCTTATCTTACTCTCCGTGGCAGAGCCTCTAGGTGCCTACCAGGTATCCATTTACCTCTTCTTTGATAAAAGAATACTTTTATTCAGGAGAGTAAGTTCAAATTTCCAGCAAATGTTTCATCTTTTAACATTGGTTTTCACAGACTATTTTATGGTTGGGTAAAAAGTTATAGCTTATCCATGAATTCCCCATATCATACAGCCAACAATTTATCCAATCACTATATATATGTATATTGTAATATGTACCTATGTACACATATATATGTGCATGTATACACATATATATACCCATAGATATTGAATTGTTAAAAGTTTTTATTATCTTCTTGTAGAAATTAGCAGTGCCATGAAATAGAAACCATAACATAATAATTCATTTGAAAAGTGAGTGATCTTTCTTTTCTTCAATCTTTCTTCAGATCCCACTATATATTAATAAAGAATTTATTCTTCTGTATCCACAAACTATCTCTTCTTAATTTAAATCAAAACTGTATAAAAATAAATGCTACAATCATACCACCATTGTTAATGATTTATAGCAAATGCTATATTAAATTATGCTCAGAAAGAATCTTTGGAAGGGTTCATTCAATCACATATTGCTCACTAAAAGGAGCCAAATGCATCCAAGTGTGACTTTTGGCTAAGTTGTTAATAAGAAGGCAGTTCAATATAAGTTAATTACAGTTATGATATCTTTTATAAACAATAATGATAACTTTAGCACTCCATCATCATTAAGATGTAAACAGTTCTTATAGACTGGTTTGAATTACAATTATATCAAGCCAATGAATTCAATTTTTAGCCGATCACACACTCATCTGAGAGATTAAGGAAGCAGAGTTTCTTTCTGCCTTCCTTTCAGCTCTGTGCAGGCTACCCTTGGGAGATCACAGAGGGATGGTCACAGTCACCCACCATTCCCCCCCCTTCCCCACAGAAACAAAAAATGACAACATTAAAATAACAGCGTTATTTCCCCTATGAACTATCATAAAGAACAAAGGAAGAAGAATGTACTAACTTTCATATTTGGTGACTCAGCCTACCAGACGTACAGACCCCAAGCTTAAATATGAGGATCACAAGAGTAGCATGCTGAATCAAGTCACTAAGTGGGATAGAGTTCTCCCACAACTTAAAGGTTTATGCATGCAGTAACAAACAATAAATGCTTACTGAAAGAATGCATGATTGAAACAATATAAATCCGATAACAACATTTAAGGAACCATACTATACTTTCAGTTAGAATTCTGGATTCAAAACAGGAATGTAAAGAGAAGCCTCAAAGAATCAAATCCAATATTCATGATATTGAACTGAGTTAATAAAATGTCTTAAGAATGCTAGACTTCATTTTTCAGTCTCTCATAGAAACTTCTTTTCAACTTTTAAAGATACCTTTTCCATCAGTCTGACAAACCTTTGCAACTATGACACTGTTTTCTCTTTACTGTCTTTCAAGTTTGCCCTGAACACATCAAATATTCATAACTAAGGGCAATTCTGATGGCTATTGCTTAAAAATCAGGGGTAATGTGATAAAAATTGTGACTTTTATATGTCCCTTCAGGATTGATCCAAAGAAGGCACAGTATTATATATACATCTTTCAAGACTTAGTTGAAAGCTGACATCCTATATTGTGGAAAATTAAAACTTTTAGGTAGAAAGTGAGCATATCTGACTTAAATAGCACAAAGTAATACACCAAAATAATGAGAAGATGCTTCTAGGCACTCTTAAATGTAGATACTTGATATTTGTCCCATCTGACATGAAGAGTTCTGCTGACTGGGCCATATTTGCTTACTTTGATCTTATTCAAAATCTGTTTGACATCTGACACATTTATAAGGAACAGAAGTTTGTAAGCATTGTATCTACTGGTACAGATGAGTGGAATACAGAAAACATAGAGATTATAAATTAAGAGAGAAAAGTGAGTGCAAATGCTTTGGTATCTTTGTAGTAGCACAATCTTGAGGACAAACTTCCTTATAATCAAGCAGGATCAAGAAGAATGAACTGTTCCTGCCAGAAACTGGATCCCAGATTACAAGGAAGTAATGCATTGATGATTACTAAACTGGCACTTTCAATACATTCAGCCGTGGTTCTTTGCAATGCCAATGCACATCTCTGCTCCCTCACACAATACCACTGATGACTCCATAATAGCAGCAACTTTTTGAATCAGCCATATGCATACATATGTCCCCATATCCTCTCCATCTTAAGCCTCCCTCCCATCCTCCCTATCCCACCTCTCTAGGTCAACACAAAGCACCAAGCTGATCTCCCTGTGCTATGCGGCTGCTTCCCACTAGCTAACTATTTTACATTCGGTAGTGTGTGTATGTTGATGCTACTCTCACTTCGCCCCAGCTTCCCCCTCCTACCCCGTGTCTTCAAGTCCCTTCTCTATGTCTACATCTTTATTCCTGCCCTGCAACTAGGTTCATCAGTACCATTTTTTTTTTTTTGGATTCCATATATATGTGTTAGCATACGGTATTTGTTTTTCTCTTTCTGACTTACTTCACTCTGTATGACAGACTCTAGGTCCACCCACCTCACTACAAATAACTCAATTTCATTTCTTTTTATGGCTGAGTAATATTCCATTGTTTATATGTGCCACATCTTCTTTATCCATTCATCTGTCAATGGACACTTAGGTTGCTTCCATGTCCTGGCTATTGTAAATAGAGCTGCAATGAACACTGTGGTACATGTGTCTGATTGAATTATGGTTTTCTCAGGGTATATGCCCATTAGTGGGATTGCTGGGTCATATGGTAGTTCTTTTTGTTTATTTAATGAGAAGAGCTTGTTAACTCATTGATCAATGAAACCAGAATTATTGTGTCTACTTTACTTTTAGAGAGGCGAAGTTTTACCTGTTTGCAAGCATGTCTTCTCTTGCTTCCTTCCTGGCTATTGAGCATCTTCTACATCCCAGATGATATGCTATACACTAAGTGGTTAAACAGGTCCCTGTCTGCATAGAGCTGAATTCTAGTGGAAGAAGGTTGATAATAAACGAATGAATTTATCAGGTTTTGGAAGATGGTGGGTGCTATGATGAAATTTAAAGCAGGCTGAAGGGATCAGACAGTATTCTTGGCTGGGGAAAAGCAGACACTATTTTATATATAGTGGTCAGGAAAGGCCTTGACAGGATGATATTTGAGCAATGACCTGACAAAAAAGAAATGATGAGACACATGGTTCTCTGGAGGAAGAATATCCAAAGCAAAGAGAGTAACAGATGCAAAGAGTCAAGAGAATGCTTAGTTTATTCAACTTTCAAGTATAACAAAGGTTTACAAGGGTGACAGTGGGAGGGGAAAATTCAAAGAGATGATAGACAGAAAATTTCTTTGCTATTTCCCTGTGGCAGCTGGGGTGGGATTTTTCTAGGCTGCATTTCATAATATATGTCTTTGTGGCTCCTAGCTTTCTCATGGCAATTCAAATCCTGCTTCTTGTACTTCTCTAATCAGTGGTAAGGATTATTATCCATGTGGTTGTATAAAGAGCCGTATACTCCTTATCTAAAGTCTATATCTGGTTCCAATTTCCCTATGGGCATCCTGGCTTTACATCTAATCAGTGTTCTTTCTTGGCTTTCCTGCTCCATTTCAAACCCTTGTGGATTTTCCCATTCTTGATTTCGAGCTTAGCTATGCATCTAATTTATTCAGCTATATTCTATATGTTTGAGGCATGAAGGTGAACTCCTTGTGATAATACATTCCACCGTATTTACCTAAAAATAATTATTTCCTTCATGTCAGCTGACCAGTGGGTCTATTTGTTTGACAGAGTTTACTATCTTCATAAAAATATATTTTTAAAGGACCAAATTCTCATATCTAAACTTTATTCGGGAGTTTATAGAAAACACAGATACTTGGTAAATCCATAGTTTAAGCTTACAGAAGCTGTCTCTTGAGCACTGGTTCTTTTTTCTTGCCAAATTCCATAAAATGTGAAAATTTATATAATATAGACCAATATAGTATGAGCAAGATGGGAAATGTTTGACAGCCAGATGTCCCAACTTTTTAGCTAAGATGTAAGATATATTTGATCATGTCAATAAATATGTAAAATAGGTTACCATGTATCAATATAAGCAATTTTAAATATGAAATATAAGAATTAATTAAAAAGAAACTAACCCAAATGTATGCCACCATTCCAGTACTGAAAATTCAATGTTTTATTTTCTGGTGGAAATATAATAGTTATAACTACATTTTCAAAGTCCACACTAAAGGGAAAAAGGTGAATAAATCAATGAAGCTCAGCCTGTGTCCTCATAATTCATTGAATTAAATGCCTCCACCAGACTCTATAGAAAATGAAACCTAATTTCATCAGAAACATTTACAGATCCATCTAGCTAATTCACTTAATAGTGAAAACTGAATTGTACCTTATGGTATTGGAGGAATGTAAATTTGGGGATTATTAAAGAAACAAAAACGTTCAGAAGTAATAAGTATTGACTTGCTGTCAGGTAGCAATCACAGAAATGGCTGGTAAACAATACACTAAGTGGTTGTAGAAACACTGTGCTATTTATTGCCTTTTCAGGGTGACATGAGAAAGTGAAAACAAGCTAAAATCATGCTTTTATTTGGCGACACAAAAGCTGATTTATCCAACATCCATCCATCCAAATTTCTAATTATTCAAGATGTAGTCTTCTTAATGACAAAATCCTGACCTGCAATTTAGCTACTAACCTTAGGAAAATTATTTAATGTGTCTCTCGGTTTCCTCAACTATTAAATACAGATAAGGATAGTGCTTCTTCATAAGTTATTTACAGGGAACACATAAGTATCAATAAATATATTTAAGGTGCTGAAAGCAGTGTCTGATACATAGTAAGAGTTATAAAAGTGCTACCTATTACTATATTTATTGCTTTATGTGGTATGGACTGGATTGGGGGGGCATTATTACTACCTATATAGGCATTGTATGATAAAGATGATGGGGGACTTCTCAGGCCAGGCCAGGTATCATTACCTGAAAACTGTATACAAAGAAAGACTTGAGAAGGTCACAGACCAGAGATAGGAGCTCACTGAAAGACTGAAAGTTAATAATAAGATTACAGAATACCTCCTCTCTCCCATACCTTATCACCATATCAACAGGTTCTAGTATAATTACAGTGGATTACAGCTGAAAGAGCTGCAAAATGCAAACACTATCTGTGGAAAAGTATTTATAAAAACCCAAAGTTAAGAAGAGAGACAAAAACAAGGACACTAGAACAAGCTGGAATATCTGGCAACTATGACAAGAGCAAATATTAAATACAGACAAACATCTAACCAGATTAACATAAATCTTCACACCAGAGGCTTATTTATCTCAGTTCTTTGTTACCCAAAACAACTTGTGCAACTTTCAACAAAAAATTGCAAGAATTTCTTTTTGCCAAAAGACAAGAAAAAAGCACGGACTGTAGGAAAACAAATATCGTGAGTAGATTCAGACATGACACAGATGTTGGGATTATCAGATAAGGAATGTAGAATAACTATGATAAATATGTTAAGGGTTCTAAATAAAAAAATAAATAATATGCAGTAATATATGGATAATGTAAGTAGAGGTATGGAAATTTGAATTTAGAATCAAAAGAAAAACAAAACAATTTTGTTTACTGAAACCAAAACAACTTTAAAAAACATGACACAGAAATAAAGAATGTCTTTAGTGGGTTCATTAGTAGACTTGAAGTGGCTGAGGAAAGAATCAGTGAGTTGAAGATATAGCAATAGAAACTTGTAAAGTTGAAATGTAAGTAGAGAAAAGAATGAAGAAAAAAATCCAAGAACTTTGGGGGCAAGTTCAAAGCATGAATTAAACAAAAATTTGCAAAACCAGAAGGAAAAAGAACATACAGAGCAGAAGAAATATTTGAAGTGGCAATGACTGAGACCTTTCTAAAATTAATGGTGGACAATAAACTACAGATAAAGGAAGACTAGAGACAGCAAGAAGATAAATGGCAAAAAAATCCCCTCAACCTAGACCTATCATATTAAAAGAGCAGAACACCAAAGAGTAAGATATTACTTTGAAAGAAGTTGTGGGGGAGAGGGATTACCTATAGAGGAATAAGTTTAAGAATTACAGCAGGCTTCTCTGAAAAAAATGCAAGCATTAGAAGAGGGGGTGCGATATTTAAAGTGCTGAAAGAAAAATCATCAATTTATAATTCTCTATCGAGCAAAACTATCCTTAAAGGTGAAGGAGAAATAAAGACTCTCAGACAAACAAAAGCAGAGAATTTATCACCAGCAGACCTTCCCTGAAAGAAATCTTCAAAGAAGTTATTCAGAGACAAGGAAAACACAGGTCAGAAACTCAGATCTACATAAAGAAAAGGAGAACATTGGGAAAGGAATAAATAGAAGTAAAACTATTTTTTTCTTGTTCTTGTTCTTTATTTCCAAGTTTACTGAGGTATAATTAACATATAATGCTGTGTAAGTTTAAGGTGTACAATGCAATGACTTAATATGTATATATATTACAAAAGGATTACCACAATAAGGTTAGTTAATACATGAATCATCTCACATAGTTACCTTTGTGTGTGTGTGTGTGTGTGTGTGTGTGTGTGTGTGTGTGGTGAGAACTTTTAAGATATACTCTCTTCTCTTAGCAACTTTCAAGTAGACAATACATTATTCTTAACTATAGTCATCATGCTGTACATTATATCCCCATGACTTAGGGGCTAACTGAAAGTTTGTATCCTTTGACCACCTTCATCCATTTCCTCATCTGGCATGCCCTGGAAACCACTAATATACTCTCCGCTTCTATGAGTTTGGTTTTGTTATATTCCACATATAAGTGAGATCATACAGTATTTGTCTTTCTCTGTCTGACTTATTTCACTTAATATAATGCCCTCAAGATACATCCATGTTGCTGCAAGTGGCAGGATTTCCTTCTTTTTTATGGCTGAATAATATTCCATTGTGTGTGTGTGTATACCACATTTCCTTCATCCACTCATCCATCTACGGACACTTAGGTTGTTTCTACATCTTGGCTATTGTAAATAATGCTGAAATGAGCATAGAGGTGCAGATATCTCTTTGAGATAGTGATATTCTTCCCTTCAAATATCTACCCAGAAGTGGAATTGCTGGATTATATGGTAGTTCTAGTTATAATTTTTTGAGGAATCTCCATACTGTTTTCCATAGTACCAATTTACATTCCCACCCACAGTACACAAAATTCATTTATCTCAACATCTTCACCAGCACTTGTATCTCTTCTCTTTTTGATGACAGCCATCCTAACATGTTTGAGGTGGTATCTCACTGTGGTTTTAATTTGCATTTCCTTGATCGTTAGGGTTGTAGGGCATCTTTTCATGTCCCTGTTGGCCATTTGTATATCCTCTTTGGGAAAATGTCTGCTCAGGTTTCTTACCCAATTTTAAGTCAGATCATTATTATTATCGTTTGCTATTGAATTGTATGAGTTTCTTATATATTTTGGATACTTACCACTTATCAGATATACAGTTTGCAAATATGTTCTGGAATTTTATAGGCTGCCTTTTCATTTTTCTAATCATTTCTTTTGCTGTACACTTTTTAGTTTGATGTATTCCTGCTTGTTGATTTTTGCTTTTGTTGCTTGTGCTTTTGGTGTCAGGTCTGAAAAACCATTGCCAAGACCAATGTGTGACAAGGAGCTTTTCCCCTTATTTTTTTTTCTAGTAGTTTAACAGTCCCAGGTCTTACATTTAAGTCTTTATTCCATTTCTAGTTAATTTCTGTGAGTAATGTTAAGATAGGAGTCTTATTTTTTTTTATTCTTAATTGATCCAAAAGTTAACTTGTTTAAAGTAATAATGGTAACAGGTATTGAGTGATTTTAGCACAGGTATGTAAAATGAATGACAGTAAAGTCATAGGGATAGGAGCAAGGAATTGAGAATATTTGGTTACAAGACACCTGAACCACAGGGTAAAGGATAATGTGCTTTGAAAGTAGACTTATGTTAATCAAAAAAGTATACTGTAAACTCTAGGGAAAACAATTAAATATTTGTAAAACATGTATATTTGATGAGCTAAGAGAAGAAACAAAATGGGAACATATAATATGCTTAATTAAAATGAGAGAAATTAGAAAAAGAAACCTCTGACAAGAATTAATTTTAAAATTACGTAGTTAATATTAACGCAAACATATCAATATCAGTTTAAATGGAAATGTTCTAAATACACCAGTTAAAAGATAAAGAGTTTCAGAGTGGATAAAAAAACAAAACCCAACTATTTGTTATTTAAAGTAAAACCATTTTGAATTAAATATTCTGATAAGCTAAATGTAAAGAAAGCTGTAAGGAGTTACCAACCTAAGACCAATCAAAATAAAGCTGGAAGAGCAATATTAGTTTTAGACAAAATAAATTCAGAACAAATAGAGTTATCAGGGATAAAAAGGACATTACAAACCGATAAAGGGGTCAATTCTCCAAGAAGGCACAACAATCCTAAAAGGGTATGTACCTAACAATAGAGCATCAAAATACGTGAGACAAACACTGATAGAACTAAAACAAGAAATAGGTAAATGCACTATTTTAGTTGGAAATTAAAATGCTCTCCTAGTCAGTAATTGATGGGTCAAGTAGGTAGAAAATCAATAAAGAGAAAGTGGACCTGAAGGTCACTATCAATCATCTTGGTCTAATTGGTAGTTTTAGAATATTCTCTTCAGTAACAGCTGAATATTCATTATTCTCAAGTTCACATGGAACACTCACGAAGAAAGACAACATTCTAGACCATAAAACATACCTTAACAAATAGAAGGAATAGAAAACATACAAAGTACATTCTCCAACCACAATGGAATTAAGAAATCAATAGCAAAAACAGCTGGAAAATCACCAAATATTTGGAAATTAAATGGTACATTTTTAGTAACACATGGATCAAATAAGATGCCTCAGGAGGAATTAAACAAATTTTGAACTAAATGAAAATAAAAATATAACATCAAAATTACTATCATACTTAAAAATAGTGCAGTGCCTAAAGGAAAATGTATAACATTTAGCGTATATAATATAAAAGAAAGATCTAAAATCAATAAGCCAGGCTTCCAATGTAAAAGACCAGAAAAAGATGATCAATTTAACTCTAAAGCAAGCCGAGGAAAAAAATAATTAAAATTAGAGCACTAAGCATGAAATTGAAAACAAGGAAACAATAGAGAAAAATCAACAAAACTAAAAGGTAGTTCTTTGAAAAGAACCACAAACTTTATAGACCTCTAGCAAGGTTAACAAATATAAAAAGAAATAAGACATAAATTATTAGTATCATAACTGAAAGAGGGTCATTACTGCTAATTTCCTGGATTTAAATGATAATAAAAAATATATGAACAGCTTTATGTCCACAAATTTGATAATTTAGATAAAATGGACCAATTATTTGAAAGATACAAAGTACCAAAACACACACAAAAGTAAATTACTTGAATAATTCTATATCTTGTAAAGAAGTTAAATCATAACCAATAGCTTTCCTAACCAATAAATCACCAGACTCAGATGATTTTACTGGTAAATTCTAGCAAACGTTTAAGGAAAAAAATGGCACCAATTCTCTAAAATCTCTTCCAGAAAAAGATGCAGTGAGACAACTTATCTCTTCCTACTGTATAGCACAGGGAAATGTACTCAGTGCCTGTGGTGACCTGAACAGGAAGGAAATCCAAAAAAGAGGGCATATATGTATACGTATAACTGGTTCACTTTGCTGTACAGTAGAAACTAACACAACATTGTAAAGCAACTATACTTCAATAAAAAACTTTAACAAAATGAAAACTTATCTCTTTCTCTGAGAACAGCATTGCCCCAATAACAAAACAGATTAAGATATTGTAAGAAAGGAAAACTACAGAACAATGTCTCTTATGAACATTGACCAAAATATCCTAAAATATATCAACAAATTGAATTCAAAATGTATAAAAAGTGCCATACACCAGGACCAAGTGAAAACTTATTCCAGATATGCAAGAGTGGCTTGATATTTGAGAATTAATCAATGTAATCATATTATCATATCAGTGAAGTCATAAAAGCATTTAGCAAAATCCAAAGTCCATTCATGATAAAAACTCACATCAAACTAGGAATCAAGGGGAAATTCTTCAATTTGACAAAGAACATCTACATGAAACCTACAGCTAACATATTAAATCATGCAAAACTGGACACTTTCTTCCTAAGATCAGGAACAAACAAGGATGTTCTTTCTCTCCAGTCCCATTAAACATTGTACTGGAAGTAAATAAAACACAATACAAAATAAAGAAATCAGAAGACAAGAAAGATTAATAAAAGATGTACAGATTAGAAAGGAAGAAATAAAACTGTCTCTATTTACAGATAATATGATCGTCTATATAGAAAATTTCACAGAATTGACCCCTTTCCCCCCAAAGAAAACCCCTCAGAACTAAAAAAGCAAGTATATCAAAGTTTCAGATTACAGGGTAATACGTAGAAGTCAATGGTTTCCCTGTACCAGTCATGAACTGGAATTCTAAATGTTAAAAAACACTCTTTCAATAGCATCTTATAAAATGAAATACTTAGGCATAAATCTCACAAAATATGTGTAGGGTTTATATGCAGAAAACTTCAAAACACTGAATAAAAAACAAAGAAGACATAGATAAATGAAGAGGTATTCTGTGCTCATGGACTGAAGCTGCAGTATATTTAACGTGTCAGTTCTTCTGAAATTGATCTCTACGTTCAACACAATTTGGGGAGAGGGCAGGAGGGAAAGATAAACTAGGGGTATGGAATTAACAGACACAAACTACCATACACAAAATAGATAAGCAGCAAGGATTTACTGAATAGCACAAGGAATTATACACAATATCTTGTCATAACCTATAATGGAATATAATCTTCACAAAAACTGAATCACTATGCTATCTACCTGAAACTAACACGATATTGTAAATCAACTATACTTCAATTAAAAAATAGGAAAAAAAAGAAAAAAATAATGTGGAAAAGGGATGGAGTCATTATGATCCCCTCCTGAAAGTAGTATGTATCACCCTGACCATATTTCTTAGGCCAGCCCTCAATCATATAGCCCTGGTTAACTGCAAAGGAGTCTGGAGAACGTAACCTATCTCTGTTCCCAGAAAGAAGAGGAGTACATGAAAAATGATGAACTCTAGGGATCTCTTCCTATATGACCCATTGCTAAGAAATCACGATTGGATCAGATTACAAGGACAAAGACATTGTCTCTAAAAGGATTCTCTTAATACATAGAAATGTTTGCTGTAAGTACTACTGGACCCTTGGAATTCACAAAGAACCAAACTGAAATGAAGGGGATATGAGGAAAAATAAATTTAATTAAAGGAAGGGGAAGGTAATCAAGGTAATCCTGGGGATTAGGATGACAGTGGACTAGCAGGCCTGGTTTCAAAAGATAGAACACTGGAGCAAAAAGAAGATTGGCCAAGAAGGGAATCCTCATAGAAGACAAACATCACTTACTCCCATACTTTCCAGAGGCTCGTTGTAAACAAACATTTATTAATGCAGAAGCTCCTCTAGAGATGAGTGTCTTATTCTTTATTGACTTTAATTTCCTGTGTTCTGTTACATTCACACCACTCAAAAATGTTCTGAGTTATTTTCCAAAATCAGGTATACTTCCCCCAAGCATTAAAATTCCAATAAAGGCATAAATTTGTTTTTAAAACAATCTGAGCAAGTTATTTTCTAGATAGCAACAAATGGATTCTAAAGTTTATATGGAAAGATAACATACCTAGAATAGCCAATACAGTACTGTGAGAGATGCACAGAGTTGGACTCACTACACCTAATTTTAAGAGTTATTATAAGTTATTATAAGACCGCAGTAATCAAGATAGCATAGAATTAGCAAAAGAATATACACATAGATTAATAGATTCTGGTAGGCAGGTAATAAAAGATGTGTAACTTGACCCCACTGAATTTCAGGAGGCTGAATCACACAAATTAAAGCAAATGCTCTGGGTGTGCCTTCCATTGTAAGTTGACCAAAATCCAGTTTTGAAGTAGGAAAATGTGAATAATAAATAATGAATAAATTGAAAGAAGAGTGGTTGGTGTTTATAGGTATTGTGCATCTATTAGCACCTGTCAATTTTTTTTCTTCAATTTTATCTATAACTTTACCAAAGCTTTTTTTTTTCTACTGCTGAGGAAGGTGTATTTTATATTTTAAAGTATGGAAAGCCACTGGTGGGTCTGGTGCCCAAAAGGGGATGGGGAGGAGGAGTGAAGAGAAGATTTCACTCAGGCTGAGTAGATAAAGAATTTTCTGGGATTTTAACAAGAGATGAGAAGGCTCAGAAAAGTTACTGTAAGACTCCAAGAGAAAAGAAGGAAATAGAATCTTTAAGAAATTTTTCTTTGCATTAGAAAAATAATCCCCCTTTGTTGTGTTCTTGAGACTGCATTTAAGATCTAAATGTTTATGATTACTTTTAGACACAGGCAGGACATTTCTTAGCATACAACACTGGGTAAAGAATAGGTCATGTGGAGACTTGGCTTTATTTTGATTACAGTAGACATCTAACTAGCATTGAGATGGAACTTCACATGTGAAAATACCTTTCCCTCTCTTTGTATTACAACCAATGCCTCTGGCAACTGGTATAGGGCACTGAGCCTGAAATGACCTACTCTCCAATGGCTGCCTCCCCTAGCCCTTCTCCTGAAAGCTGGAGACCAACTGTTTTGGGGGTTGGGGGTTGGAGAGAGAATTTCTAGTCATCAAATTCTTCTCCAAGCGTTAGAAATTTTATCTAAGAGGTCAGATGTCTGGCAACAGATGACAGTAGTCTTAGAGAAAAATGGGAAAGTTTCACGTCAGCCAAGCTGGAGATACAGAAGCAGCCCTTTTTGAGAACTTTTACCGTTCCACTTCTTATGTATCAGACAGGAAAATTGGGGGGAAGATGCTTTAACCTGGAGTCTTGAAGTATAACGGGACTCTACCCTTGGAAATTGTTGTTTATGGAGAAATTTCATTGATGCAATCTAGTTAAAAACCAACTGAGATGATCAAAGTGAGCAGCTGAGATTGTTGATAAGACTTGGTATATGAACATGGGAGATAATTTATCTAGGCTGGTGAAGTACTGTACTACATGCACTTGCCATTGCAGCCTGTTCAGAGTAATACACAGGATCCTCAAGGACTCAGCATATGTGATATATCAATACTTGCTCCACCTGTGCTAAGCAACCTGAAGGACCACTGAACCTTCTTCTGAGCCCTGCACCTTCTGACATCAACTAACGTCTTACCAGAATCTGCTGTAGCAAGCTCACTGAGGGACATTATTCACTCTGTACTACAGAATCATGTTCAAGCTGGCCAATTGCAATGATACACTAACAAGGCAAAGACAGATATCCTACTAGGTTTGGGAGGAATACTTCCACTGCTTTCTCCCTTTTTTCCTTTTTCTCCTTTTTTCCTCTTTTCTCCTTTCTCTCTTTTATTGCCAAACCTTTTGAACAAGTTGTCTGTTCACTATCACTGCATTTAACCTCCTGCTTGCTCTTCAATTCATCTTTCATCATAAATGCTTTGCTGAGTCAGCTCTTCCTAATTTCACACAAGAGTTCCAAGTTGCTAAGTTAAATATTATTTTCTATTTTCAACTCCTCTTTCTTATATTGATTTCTGAAGACAACATTTATTCATGTGTTTATTCAGTTTATTCTACTAATATTTTTAAACACCTACCTTCAAGAAACTGTATTCTAAGTAATGGGAGTAAAGAAATGATCAATAAAGACAAGGTTGATGTTCTTGAGAAGCATATATTTTCATGTGGGAGACAGATATTAGACAAATAATCATAAAATTATGTTTAATTAAAATCCAAGTTACGTCCTGTAAGGAAATGAAATTCAGTTCTTTTACAAGAGGCTGGTCTATATTGAGAGTTGAGGTCAACTTCCCTGAAATAGTTAGTCTTGAGCTGAGATCTGAAAAATGAAGAGAACTTTACCTAAAGAGGTAAGGGGATGGGCACACTGAGCAAAGGATTAGTGGCAAGGGCATATTTTCCTGTACACTTACCCTCAGGAAATGGGGGTGGGGGGTGGGATGCAAATGAAATGATTAAGAAGGAAAATGAGTTATAGAAACATAGTTATAATTTATGTTGGCATAGGTTGTAATTTTGTACCCAGGACGTTTTGGACATTATCACATTCGATCTTCAAAGCCCCCTAACATAGGCAGGTTAAGTATTCTTACCCTCTATTTTATAGATGAGGAAACTGAGTCACAGAAGTTTCATAAATTGAGTTCACAGAGGGTTCATAGGAGCAGTACCCTGATTAGAAGCTTCATTTCTGAAGCTCAATGAGATGTGTAAAGACAAAATAAACTGGTAAGCAAAATGAGCGGAGAGACAGAATCCCTTTAATGCCTTGGCAACAGCACTCCTAGTTAGCTGGAAAGGTGTTTCTCCACGGTAGAGTATCCAAAGACATATCTAAATCACCCACTGGGAAAACCTGAAGAAATCCATCCCCACCTTATTTAGGATTAGGGTTTCCTGAGAACGGTGTGAGTTTCAAGTTAGCTCATTGCCTTTAATAACTTAGATTTTGCCAAAGGCAGAAAGCATACAAGCCTGTAAAGAGAATCTCTGACCAAATTCCTCTGGCAGAGAGAATTCCTCCCTACTATCCGTTTGTTTCCTTGAGAGAGTCTGTGTTTTTCCTCTGTTCCTTTTGTTCTGCTTGGCATTCAATTTTGGTTTTTCAACAAGATACTATCTTCTATATCCTTCCTTTATTATCATGTACCCAGCCCATAGGTAAACCCTTTCTCTGATGCTCTCACCCCAATCTAAGCTCCTGGAGCACCACATCTTTGTAAGTACAGATCAGACAATGTTAATTTATATGCCACCTCTTTTCACAAAGATATTGAGGCTGGAATCATCCATGTGTTATGACTATTTTAATAGTGCTTGGTAAAATAGAACTAACACAGGTTTAAGTATAAGACTATGAGGAAAGGTAGAAGTGGAAAAAAACGTTAAAATCCTGAAAAGATTGTTGGATGACCAGGGTTGAAATTAATCACTTGTCCAGTTAATAGTGATCTAACTGCTCTAGTTCTCACAAATGTGAGAGAACATGAACTGAAAATTCATGGGCCAGACTATGATGAGATGAAGGAGGAATTAGAGGCCACCTGTCACTTGATGAAATAGTTTGTCTGAAGAATCCATGGCACAGCAGAGTTGCCTTGGGAATGGAGCACTAATTTGGAATGTGGCAGGTTTCACAAGAAATGTTCGGATTGATACTGAAGGAGTCATAATAAGCAGCTCCTCAGAGAACATACAGTCTATGAAAATGTTACAATCTGCAAGTGCCATCCGACCTCCATCCTCATTAATCACCCTAACCTTTCTGTCACCGAGTGGTTCACATCTGCCGATGCTACATCACACACATTCCTAAGAGAGTGTCACACTTCATCTCATCAGCATGATCCAAAAGAGTTTGAAAATCATGACGGTTCTATCAAGTTGACAGTATATTTTTTTCAGAGTGTAGAGAGACAAAAGAATAGATTAACTCCTTTGGTAACTCTTACCTAATAATTTAGATTTTCTTCCTTAAAATTGCAAAAGCTCTAAATACTATTATACAATGTTCTATTGCTCTACAGTAAGGTCTAAGCTATAGAAAGAAGATTTTACATTAGGGAGAGTAATGTTGTTCGTGCCCTAATGGGTATAGTGTACTAGGTACTTCTGTATTAATTCAGTTTTTATTCTATTATTTCTGTATCCTAAAGGTGCACAACCGCCAGTATTGTTTCAGATTATACATGCCTTAAGGGCAAGAGGAGTGCCAGTAGATATAAAATAAAAATGGTTGAAATGAATTTTAAAGGGGCTATAGCCAATAACTTATTTATCAAGATAGATCCCCAAATGGTTTCTAATAACCAAACAAAAGAAATAAATTATACCATTTGACAAGTTTATTGCTTTCACTGACCACCCCACCACCACCCATTACCTCCTTACCACACGTTGTTTTTCTCATAATTGGATTGGTTAGTTATATAAATTGACTTAAGAGGATTAAAAACTCACCTATCTACTGCTCAGGACTTGAGTTCAGCTATAAATTCATCTATATTTGGACTTATTTTCACTTGAAGTCTTGTTCTTCAAAGAATTAACTCTGAGAGAACTGATAGTAAAATGCAGGATTTACTCTTCTGGGTCCCATGGGATGTGTGTGTGTGTGTGTGTGTGTGTGTGTGTGTGTGTGTGTGTGTGTGTGTGTTTGCATGTGTGTGTAGGTGGGGTAGGAGAAGAAAGTAAAAAACAAGTTTAAAATATTCTGTAACTGAATTTTGAAAATTAATTATTGAATATAAGAGAGAATTTTTTAGAAGATTTTGACAGCTTACTAAACTAGAAAGGGCTATACTCAGCCACACCTTGTTGCTCAGAAAACAGGGAAGTTCCGTGGCTTGTTGGCTGAATCACCCAACTTAGAGAACTCACTAATCCCAGGAGTTTAAAGTTTCTTTAAATGTGATCCCATAATATTTGAATCTATACCTATGCATTGCTTTGAAAGTGCAGAAATATGGTCATTTCTAGAGCACAAGCATTTCATGATTTAGATACCAAAGTCAAATTCCATAATCAGATCATAATATTCCTTTAGATGATCTGTATTTAAATGTGAATCAAAATAACTAAAACATAATTCTTGTGTTAAACTACTGTGTGGTAGACAAAAATTAATGAATAGACATGGTTATTTCTGAAGAATGTCTAAAGTGAGGGGGGAAAGTGTTATTTAATGGGTTCATTTTATTCACTTTGGGTTTTTCCCTCTATCATGAATGAATCTGAAATATCAACTAGTATTTCTCCCATAGTAGTAGGTGAGCCCCTAGAGCACCATTAAGTCAATAAGTATAGTTGTGTGATTCCAAACTTAGAACCAAGATAACTTCGTTCAGAATATTGGCTTTGAGACAGATTAAATTTTACTTAAATGCTTGAGCAGTGTATTATCATTTTCAGAAACAACCATTAAAGATATGTTGTTAGTCTTTCATAATTTACACCGTCATTCTTAAATGACTCATTTTTGCTGTTGTCTTGAATGGTTCCATGACAATAGATGGTTGCATAGACATTTGCCATTGGTTCAGGGTACTCTGCATGTAAACAAAAGTCCTATGTGTGGGAGGCTCCTTCAATCTAGGAGGCAAAACCTCTTCTCACACAGAAGTCAAATATTTGAGATACTTATATGCCTCAACTCACTGTAATTCTGGATTCAAGCACCTGCTCTGGAGCTTTAATTTGAAGCCAGTGACATGAAGAAGTGAGAGTCACACAGCATCCATTCTGGGACAGATAGTGACAGTGGCAGTGGAATCCTCTTTGCTGTAAGAGTGGAGCAGTTCTAACGCAGAGGCAAATGGCTTTGGTGGTATCAGTGGCATTGTTAGCATAGGCTGTGGTGTCTGAATCCAGCTGCAAGATCAATCCTGGGGTATAATCAAATTGGAAATTGTTCCTTGCTGATTAGCCTCAAATCCTAGCTCTCCAGCTCCCCAGAGATTCCTGTGAACATCTACAGAATTCTTTTCATAACTTTTAAAAACCATGAACTACATTTTATTTCTGTTCTTGAAATTAAAAGTCCTGCCCAATATATCTGTGACTGAATACGGGAGGGGGAGAGGGAGAAAGACAGAGACAGAGAGAGAATGAATGAGAGAAGGAGAATAAAGGTACATTATTAGAGATATTACTAAGCTATTTGCTGCTTTTATTTTTGGCGTGACACCAAAAAATTTTAAAAGTTGTATTGCAGACTGTGACTTTGGGCAAGGCTACTCATGTCTGTCAGTGACAGCCCTGGGGAATCCATACACATTATGTAAGGGCTGAGGAGATAATTAACTCCGTGCCTCTGAAACATGTAACTGAGAAAACATTATTACAATTTTATCCTTTTTTTCTATCTCTTATTTTGCTTGTTCAATAATGAAAAATAAACTCTGCAAAATACACTTACTTATACAAAATTTAAACAGACTTTACTCTGAAAGCATTGGAAAGAAAACTATAAAGAGCACCTGATTTAGAAAACAACACACACAAACACACATGCACGCACATGCACATGCACACACAGGAACTCTAGGGAGGCCATTATACTGATACTTATGTAAATAAAGTGGTTAGCATTAAGCACTCCCTGTGACCTTTAACTACTTAAGGCTACCCCCATCAGAACTCCCAATCGAAAATATACAATATGAAGAATTCAGACGACTCTAGATCCAGTTAAAATAATATAAACTAGCATAGTTTTACCAAGGGATTGTTAAAAATCCATGAAATCTGGGAAATGTTCCAGAGTCCAAACTAGAGAGTCTGAGTTTGAAACATTTATTGAAAGTATAATATTCTCAGCTAGCATGCAAATAGGACCTACACAGACGGTTCAGCTAAAGCGTTTGATCTTGGTATTCTTGGGATACAATCCCTGAAAACCTTTGTTCTTGGATTTTCTTTGTCATAAGCAGAAGACATTTTGGGGGATGACAGTAAGACATGGCTTCTCTTAAACAAGTGAGTGAGAGCAGGAGAGCAAGAAAGAAGTCACAGTCTTATGGAACCTAGCCTTGGGACAAATATCCCACCACTTCCCCTGTATGCTATTGGTTATAATTGAGTCCCTAGGTCGAGCCTACTCTCAAGGGGTGGGATTATACAAGATAGTGAGTATCAGGAGATGAAGATGATTGGGGGTCATTTTAGAGACATCTGCCATATTACCTTATAAAATTTGTTGGAAATTCAATGAGTTAATATATGTAAAGTGCTTAGAATAGTACTCAGGAAAAGTAGTTCTAGGTATTGGTTTTATTATTATTTGTGATTAAAGCTGACCATAAGGCAATAGGGAAAGATAGATCCTGTTGGAACCGGAGAATGCATGTACCACTTAAAAATACTTAGGTCCATATGTTATTTAAAAAACACTCTTTCCAGTGAAAGATACCAATATAATTTTTCAATACTGGAGGTGCCAGTTTATGACTCGCAGCCAAGGCAATGAAACCTTTTACTGAAGCAAGGATATTTCCTAAATTCTAAAAAAAATACCTTTGGTTATTTAAACCCTTTTATTTTGAAATGATTTTAAATTTTTAGATACGTTGCAAAAATAGTAAAAGGATCCCAGATCATAATAATGGATCTATGTTTTATACATTTGTTCAAACTCTTAGTGAACCAAGAGTGAGAGTGAACCCTAATGTAAACTCTGGACTTTTGGTGATTATGATGTATCAGCGTAGATTCATCAGTTGCAACAAATGTACATTCTGGTGGAGGATGCTGATAATGGGGTGGAGGTGGGCTATTCATGTGTGGAGGCAGGGGTTATAGGAGAAGTTTCTGTCCTGCCTTCTCCATAATTTTTCTGTGAACCTAAAACTGCTCTAGAAAATAAAGTCTTTCCAAAAAAAAGAACTTCAGCATGCCCTTCTTCTGCATTTCACCATTTGCTTTCTCTCTGTATGTTTGTGTATACAAAAATATACCTGTCTGTATAAATATATATGTGTACATATATATTATTTAATATATTCTTCTCTACCTCTTAATAAATTTAAAACATGATGATCCCATTATTCCTTAATATCAAGAGTTCAGTGTGCATATCCCCAAAATACTATACTGCTCTTACACAAGAGCAGTATAGTATTCAAAATCACAAAATTAACACTGACATATTAGATTATCATCTAATTCAGACAACTCACTCAGTTTTTTCAGTTATTCCAGTAAGGTCATTTATGTACCCAGAATCACGTCACATTTAGTTGTAATGTCTCTTTAATCTCCTTAAAATTGGAACAGCTTCTCAGTCTTTCCTTGTGTTTCATGACTTTGACATTTTTATTGAATACTGGACAGTAATTTTGTAGAAAGTTCCTCATTTGGGGTTTGCCTGATTTTCCCTGTGAATAGATTGTTCCTTTTTTAAAAACAATTTTTTGGGGGGAGAGGAAGACCAGAGATGTGTTATTTTCTCCTCAGGGCATCATAACAGAGGGCACATGATGTTGCTATGTTTCATTATTGGTGATATTAAATTTTTAACACTTGGTTAATATCATATCTGCCAACAATCAAAAACATGCCTCTACTGGATTTCACTTCATCTCTGACTCCTTCTTTAGGGCTAAGCCCAGAGAACTGTTACCTTCTCACACTCCGAACCAACTGATAATTATGATTCTGTGCTAGATAAATGCTTATAACCTAACCACCAGCATGATATTTTAGATAATGTAATTGAGGACTTCTATTTGGGGGTTCCCACAACCAAACACAGGTTCAGTGATTTTCTAGAATGATTCACAGGGCTTAAAAGTAGTTGTACTCACAGCTATACAGCTTATTACAGCAATCAGCAAGGGAAAAAGACATAAAAGACATATTAGGTGAAATCTAGAGGAATACATGTGCAGGCTTCCTAAGTTCTCCTTGCAGCAGCAAAGCATAGCAGTACTTATACAGCGTTTCTGCCCAGGTAAGCCCACTTAAAACTCCAAAATTTTTATTGTGGTTTGGTAATAAAGCCACACTTTGCCTTTATGACCAGCCACAATCACTGAAATCCCAAAATTTCAGATGGAAAGTAGATGCTTACCATTAATCGCATTGTTTATATACAGTCTAGAGAGGTTGGACAACAGAATTCACTGACTCAGGCACACAAAGCAACCTATCACCCAGGGAATATTTCAAAAGCCAGCCAAGGGTCAGCCCTGCAAGCAGGCTTTTCTAATAAACAGCACTTCCATGTTAACTCTTTCCTGCATACCTGCTAAGGTGCAAGATGTTAAAAAAATGACCCACCCATAACATTACACTCCTACAGATCTGTAGTATACCAGATATGAAAAAGATAATAAAATAGTCTTCAGATTATTAATATTTACATGATGTTGACCTTCAAGTTTCTTAGGTAAAAGCCTTTAAAATTAATGTATTGAAGAGAACAATAAAACCAGATACTTCCTTCAGGAAAATGTATCATGGCCAAATGGAAGAACATAAAATGACTCTTGATCATACAACTCAATAGCTAAAAAAACAAACAATCTGATTAAAAAATGGGCAAAGGATCTGAACAGACATTTTTCCAAAGACATACTGATGGCCAACATGTACATAAAAAGGTTCTCAACATCACAAATATTCAAGAAAATGCAAATCAAAACCGCAATGAGATATCACCTCACAACTGTTAGAATGGCTATTATCAAAAAGACAAGAAATAACAAGTGTTAGCATGGATGTTGGTGGGAATGTAAATTGGTGGAGCCACTATGGAAAACATTATGGAGGTTTCTCAAAAATTTAAAAATAGAACTACCATATGATCCAGTGATTCTACTTCTAGACGTTTCCAAAGAAAATGAAAACAGTGATTCGAAAAGATACATGCACCCCAATGTTCATGGCAGCATCCTTTTCAATTGCCAAGATATGGAAACAACCTAAGTATCCATGGATGGATGAATGGTTAAAGAAAATGTGAAATATATATATATATATATATATATATATATATATATAATTATTCAGCCATAAAAAAGGAAATCCTGCCATCTGTGACAACACAGATGGGCCTTGAGGGTAGTATGCTAAGTGAAATAAGTCAGAGAAAGGTAAATAGCATATGATTGTACTTATATGTGGAATATAAACAAACAAACAAATCCATAGATACGGACAACAAATTGGTGGTTGCCAGAGGCGGGGGGGGTTGTTGATGAAATGGGTGAGGGTGGTTAAAAGGTACAAACTTCCAGTCATAAAATAAGTCCTGGGGATTTAATGTACAGTATGGTGACTATACCTAAAAATATCATATTGTACATATGAAAGTTGCTAAGAGAGTAGATCTGAAAAGTTCTCACCATAAGAAAACAGAAAACTACGCGTTGTCATGGATGTTAACTAGATCTATCATGGTGATCATTTCCCATATATACATATATTGAATCATTATGTTGTACACCTGAAACTAATACAATGTTACATTCAGTTATATCTCAATTAAAAATGACTTGATTATTGATAATTGATAATAAATCAAATGTTTACTAAGGTTTTACTTTGTGCCAGGCCTTGAATTAAGGCCATTATATCATTTATTTTGTTTAATCCCTACACAATCCTATAATTCAGTTACTATAATGCTCCCCATTTTATAATTGGGAATCTGAGGCTTAAGGAAATTAACTCATAGGCCTACAGTAACCCAGCTGGAAAGGGTAGAGGAAGCAAGGCAGTATGACTCCAGATACTGAGCATATAACCTTTAGAGAGCACCTGCCTCATTTGTTCGAATTAATAACGCAAATATATTCTTTTATAGCCCAATTCTTATTATCTTTGCTTCCCCATTTGTATATTTTTTTCAATCTTTACTTGAATCTGGGAATATGAACTATTCCACATGACAAGTTCTGAGACTGAGAAACATTATGTGCCATCAGTTATATCGTTTTCAAAGAAAAATAAGTATTCACGATTTTATGAGCATCCTCATACCTATATTAAATACAGAAAAATATTTCATGAATACTAATTAAACACACAAAGAATAGTAAATTTAAACTTGAATTGCCATCTTTCAATAGTTAGCCATTTCTTCCAGTGAGTATTTCTAACATAAGTAACCTTATTTATAAGTAATATGTTTTAAATTCATTTGCCAAATGTACAATCAAAAGTCATGATTTTAGTTTGCTTACCACATTTTTTCTAAAACACAATTTACCTCCTTTTAAATCCTTCCTAATTTCTAATTCCCAACATAATTTTTGAAATTGCGGTTTATGTCATGTTGCTTGAGTTAAAAATTATAATGCAGCAAAAAATGTCTGAAGTTGCCAAGCAGTGAATTAAAGTACTCTTCAGGAGGAGACAATAAGAAACTTAAAAGATAAGTTATGTCTGTAGGGGGTAAATTGTCCTTGAAAGAAATAGAGGAAGCATAAAGAGGAATTTATAATATATCTCTTGGGTTCAACAATATTAATTTGTCTTAACTGTCTTTGAAGTCCTGACCACAGTGATACTTTCCTAGGTGCATTTTAATTAGTGTGATACTGTCTCAATAAGCTACCCAGAATTCAGCAGAGAACAAACCGTTATCTCAAAAGCCTTTGTCATAGAATATATTACAACAGGAATTAATAAACTGGGGCCCATATGAGAGCAGAAAGTCTACTATTTGAAAAAAGTTAGAAAATTATTTCCATCGTGGTTCACAATACCCTCAATAATTTTTAATATATACCATATTTGGGGAAAAAAGCATTTTGTGAGAAGAGGTGGAGGAAGTATTTTCCTATTAGTGTCTTAACTGTCGAGATTTTATATAAATATAAGGTTTTCAACATCACAAGAAGTGTCTTTCACCTCCAAAATTCCCATCTTTTTCATCATTTTAAGTATTGAATCATCCGCACTTGTGGGTAAGCCATCTGCTAGAAGCAATAATTTTAGGAAAGATGTCCCAAAACAGCTTCCCATAGATAGCTGCTGGCAGCTCTGGCATTTGGGAGCATAATCCTTTTAAATTGAAATCTGCCCTCATAGGTACAGGTTTCCAGATCCTCAGAGTGTCATGAGTTCTATATATTTGTGATGAAGGTCAAATTCGAGAAAAGGGACATTTAAGCTGAAATTTAGCTGATTCTCTTTCTCAATTGCGTCATTAAATTTCAAAGTCCAAATAATCAAGAATATGCTGAAATTCTTAATGAAAACCCAACATTCATCTTTTGGAAACTATTAACATCCATGATTCATGAGAAAATGAATGAGCATATATTCCCTAAATTATAGATGAGTAATCTATCCTCTCTGTGCTTACATTTTGCCTTTCAGCCTGATCTTCACACCTCCTCTCTTGCAGTGCACATTTAAAATACTTGGTAAGTCCTTAACACCGAGTGCCTTGGTCAAAGGAGCATTGTACAGAGTGGGAAAAATATCCTAGACTGAAACACCTTAGCTTATTCATAATATTTTAATTAAAAAATATTATTGAAGGAAAAAAATCCATCCGCAAGCAAAGATAATACTCAAGGATGGTACAATTCTCATTGATCCTCTTAGTTTTTGACTCTTGGCTGAACTGTTTGCTTGAATCACGACACAAATCATGTAAAAGAAAAGTTTTACATTGTTATAAAATAAACTTAATTATAATGGCTGTAGAGTTCTACATATATACAGTTCGTGTCTTGACATCCTTGTAGTAAGAACAAGTTAAACTGGTAAGTAATATGAAAACTTATATAGGAAAAAGGTTTAGAAAGCCCAAACATCACTACTTTGAATGCAATCATGGGCGAATTTTATCTAATTTTGATTTTTCAAATTATGAATTGACAATACATTTAAAGATGTTTTGTCAATTCTTTATACCACAGAAATATGAAAACAATCTGTACCTAATAAATTTATTGTTTTCTAGAATCAGAGACTTCCTGAATATTTATTTTCTTAGAATAGCATTAAAAATTTTAATTTATGTATTACACATATCAATTTCTCTTTTCATGAATAATCTTTAGCCTAATAAATTATGTATATAAATACATATTTTATTTTTGCAGTTCTTTTCAGGTTTTTATTAACTACTCATAAATTATTTACAATTAAATACCTACAAAATCTAAATAATTAATATGAAATCTTTTATATCGTCTGGTAGAGGAAGTCATTCTCTTCTTCTCCTAGCATTCCTATTCTGCCTATCGTATTTGGGCATTTTACCCTTCTTCATGTACTGGGAAGAAAATCTTCTAGCTTCTCTCCACTTCCTCATTCATTCATGATCCTGGAAAATTAGTGACTTAGCTGTTGATTTTAAGGAAAAAACTGAGTATATGTGGGTCAGCCTTTTCTCTTTCTTTTAGATAATCTGTACTCAGGGTGAAGAACACTGGCATCCTTTGTTCCTCTATTTGGTAAGCTTCTAGCAAAAGACCCTTCATCTGCAAGGTGAAAAGCATGTCACATTGGATGAGTAATTTCAATTTATATATGAAGAATAAAGAGAAACTGTGATCTAATAAAGCAGATATGTGGTGTTCCATTTACATTACTTCTGTAACTAATTTCTCAGTTAGTTTGGACCTCAGAAAAGAAAGGTTTGCAAATCACCAGGATTTCATCCAAAAAAAAAAAAAAGTAAAGTAAAAATTTCTAAGAAGGTATGAATAAGATAAACCTGATACTATTAAGACTGGGATTACCTTTCCAGAAGGATGTATAATTGACTAAATTTAGGCACAATTAATCAGTTACCTCAAAAAAAGTCAATTATTTTTTAAAATAATCATTATACAATTATCATTATCATTTGATCACTTTTTTTGACAATTTAAAAATGCCCTCCATATGCCTATTCATTAAGTTATTAATCTTTACAACATACTTATGAGGTAATAGTGAACGTTGAAGAAAAATAGGAAATGGGTTTAAAACATTTAGAAAGTGAAAAGAAGATCATTTACTCAAGCTAAAAATTATTGGTTCTTACTATGGCCCTAGCCATGTCACATATTTTCATATATGTTATTTGATTTTCATATTTTTAAAATTAAACAAGATATAACTATAAATATTATTTTAAAGAGACTCTGACACCAATAACACTTACCATTTTTAAGGTTACAGTTGAAAATAAAAAGGCAAAGTCGACACAAATTTCCAATTAAAGAAAATATCAGATATTCATGTGAAAATTATAAAAAAATTTATGTTTTTATTTCTGAAAAATTTAAAACCACTCAATAATATTTATGCATCTATATCTGGAGAATTTTAAGTCACTCAGTGAAGCATATTTGTAATAAATAACATTTAAGATCCTAATAATTTTCATGTGGTAGCTCATCTCCTAATACAGTCTTCCCATTGACCATACCTCCTGGTGTTCACATCCTTGTGTGGTATTCCTTACCATAATCTGAGCTGGCCCTGTGCTTGCTTTTGACCAATAGATCAGAGTGAAGCTAGTTCATAAGGAGACTTGGGCCTCCTGGAACACTTCCTGTTGTGATGCACCTCACAGATCCCAGCAACAATTCTGTGCAAAAAGCCCAGACCACGTAGAGAGGTCACATAGTCTAAAGTCCACCTAGTCACTTTAGCCGATAACACAGGCTGAGATCAAAGCCAACAACAAATATTAGCTGCTAGTAATGTGAGTGGTACATCTTGGACATTCATCTGAATTAAGCCCTAATGTCCCCAACTGTTATCTAATGGCAACTGACTAAGAGAACCCAGTGGTCACCTGAACCCAGTCAAGCTACACATTCATGACAGATAATGTTTTGCTTAATGTTATTTTTAACTAGTAACGTTTCAGATCATTTGTTATGGAGCAGAAATAACTGGAAGAAAAATTGGTACCTAGAGTGGGGTCATATAACTGAAAAATAAAAAAAAAACTTTAACTATATGACTTCAGCTTTAGGATTGGATGGCTAATGGAGGCCTGAAGGGCATCAAGAGTATTATTAATGGAAGCTGCAAGGACAGTAAGAAATTTTTTCTTAGAAGCTGGAAGAAAGATTACCTCTACAATATAAGAAAGGAATTTAGAAAACTGTTGCTTGGGATAACATGGAAAATAGAAAATATATTCAATAAACTGGTACATTTGGCTAAGATTTCCACTCAGTTGCAAGTACCAACTGGTTTTCTTTTGCTGTATATGATGAGGTATGGATAGATAGAAATAAGCTAAAAGTTGTTCCCTTTTCAAGTGAAATTTAGAGGAAGTAAAAAGAAGTCAGGAATTTCTCAGTTTAAAAAAAAAGTGCATCATACTCTCAGCCTCTCTCGATGGAAAAAGGCTCTCAGAGTGAAAAATGCCCTTGGGATAAAGATCATCTTAATAGTGTGGCTGTGAAACCTTTGTTAAGACTTCAGAAGGATTTAAGGACCATCTCATAGACCCTCTCAATAGTTAAAATTGCTTTTAGGAATCTTAAGAGCATTGCCCCAACATATCCTGACAAGGAAAGGCCCTGTCTTGAAGCAATTTGTAGCCATGGCTTTTGTCTAATGAGTGAATTCTCTGATATTCATAGGGAAACCAGAAGGGCTCTTAAGAATACAGTATCTGAGGAAACACTGTTAGCTTGCACCAAAATAGGGAAAGTTCAAAATGAATTCAACTCTTTGGGCCCTGACCTATTTATAGGTAGGAATCAGGCTGAGGAAGGCACTAAGCTGCAAATTTCTTGTACAAAAGGAAGGTATCAAAAAGTAGAAGAGAAAGTGGAGTCAAGAGTCCAGATGGTAGAATTAAGAGCCTAGATATAAGAAACAACCAGCTAAGAGCTGTGGAGAATAACTTCCAGGGAACAGTACTGAGATCTAATCAATGAAATGGTGATGTGTCTGGCTGGATTTGAGAATTGTTATGTATAGGTTATTGCTATGTGCTCTCATTCCTACCACTCTTGGATAAGAATGACTATTGCATTTATCGTATCCCTAAATCACCATTGTATGTTGAGTGTGTGTCTTTTCATTAAGATGAATTCAGATTGAGAGAACTAAGATTCCAGAAATAATATACCAAAAAACATTTGAGTAAGGCTGAATAAATGTCCCTCAAAGATGACTATCCCCTGACCCCCAGAACCTGTGACTATGTTATCTTACATGGCAAAAGGGACTTCACAGACGAGCATAAGGGTCTTGACATGGAGAAATTATCCTGGATTATCATGGTAAGCCTCCTTATAGGAGGGAGGCTGGAAGTCGGGGAAAAGAGAAGACATCATGCTACTGGCTTTGAAGATGGAGTAAGGAACCACAGGCCAAAGAATGCAAATGGTCTCTACAAGCTGGAAAAGGCAAAGAAATGAATTTGCCCATGAAGCCTCGAGAGGGCATCCAGCCCTTCCAACACCTTGATTGTAGATTTCTGACCATCAAATCCAAAAGAAAATAAATGTGTATTGTTTTAAGCCACTAAATTTGTATTGATTTGTTACAGCAGCAATAAGAATCCTTAAACTCCTGCCCTGCCCCATGCCATACACTGCAGCCTACTTCAGCTGCCCTGGAGTACTAGGTCTGCCTCCTCAGCTCAGTGGGGTGGTGGTGGCCTGCTTGGGCTCTAGCCTGCTGTTCCATGGTCAACATGCTCTCAAAGAGCTATGGTCACTGTGGACCTCATTACCCAAATTCCTGTTCTCTCATAGACTGCATTCATGAGCTGTTTGTTGTTCAAAACATGAAAAATGGCTCTGATGTATGTTATTCAATTTTATGGTTCTTTACCTTGAAACAGCTAGTCTGATACCAATAACTCTGTCACTGCTAGAAGCAAAAGGCATTTTTACTTCTAAACGGACATTAAATCTATTTTTAAATTTAAATTTCTCTAAGTACTATATCTCAAGTTAGGAAATAATTAAGACATAATAAATCTTCCTATCCAGGAAAATATTAGGTTTTTATATATTTTTAATAAAAATTGGAGTTACCATTTAATGTGTTGTACTTGATCTGTATCAGGCAGTATGCTAAAGGCAAAATACACAATCCATGTAACAATGCTTTATTTTACAGATGAGGAATCAGAAGATACCAGACATCTGAGATTTCTCAAAGCATTTGCAAAGCATTGGCTTTGAAACCATGTTTTTCTTCACATCCAGCCTCAATAAGTTATTAACTGTGATCTTAGGCATATTATTTTTAATTTTTCTGTACTCCAGTTCCCTCATTTTTAAAGGGGACATAATATTACCCAACTCACAGAGTTGTTGAAAAGATTAATTTATATGGTAAGTGCTTATAATACCAACTGCCTCAAGAATGTATCAATAAATGTCAGCCATTAGTGGTATATTTGAGATTCAAATCCAGGTCTATATGATGCCAAAGTCTCATACTTAGCCACTTGCCTATATATTTTGTCTTTTATATACTTTGGTCCCTGGATTGTTTAATTTTTGTTGCCATTGTAAAAAGCATCTGACTTTTTAAAACTCCATTTTCTCCAAACTGTTTATTTCTTTTTTTTTTTGCCGCTCCGCGGCATGTGGGATCCTCCCAGACCGGGGCGCGAACCCCGTTCCCCTGCATCGGCAGGCGGACGCGCAACCACTGCGCCACCAGGGAAGCCCCTAAACTGTTTATTTCTGATACATAGAAAACATCTATGCTACAATTAGCAACGTTCCTGAAGTCTACTACTTCTAATAGCTTTCTTCTTGAATTCCTTAAGTTTCCTGGGCAAGCAATCTCATAATACACAAACAAAAATAATCTTCTTTTTTCCAATTCTTATGTTTTATTTCTTTCTCCTAGGTACTGAAATAATTAAAACTTCAGAACATTGTTTAATAGATGTGATAATTAAGAGCATATTTGTTTTGCTCCTGACTTCAATTGAGTAATTTTTCACTGTTGAGTATGATACAGATTTTTATTTTGAAGTAGATATTTTAATCACACCTTTATGTCTCGTTTAAAAGTGTGTTTAACTTTTTACACATATAATCAAAAGGCATGTTGAAATTTACCTTATTCCCTACATATTTTGAGCATTAATCACACGAATTTGATTAATTTGATTAAATATAGTGAATAAAGTTATCTTAGTGAATTGTCCTTATGTGCTATTTATATTGTCATCACCATTCAGTAAAAACATAAAACATGTTAATAATAATAATGATAATCACTAGGAAATATTACATCCTTTCTTTAGCCCAAGCATTCTTCCAAGTATTTTCATACTCATTTTGTTTAACTTTTACAAGGTTCCTATGAATTGGGGAATATTCTAGTCTCTGTTTCATAGCTAAGTAAGCCAAAGTGCAAGTGACTATGAATCTTGCCCAACTTCACTCACCTGGGAAATATCACATTTGGAATTTGAGCTAATCACATGATTCTAGAACTTGAGTGCTTTAATATTTCATTCTACTTAATTTTTATTGCCCAAGTAGCAATGAGCTAAGCCAGTCTCGGAATGACCAGGTCTAAATCCTTTTGCAAAATGCTTCCCAGTTATATCTGTACCTCTGAGAAGGACTCTCACACATATCCTTTAATGACTCTGGCATTGTCAGTTACTATGCAATGTGTATTCTGTTCTTTCTTCTCTCTCTCATTCTATCTCTTGTTACGAAAACCGTTAGGGAAAAAAAAAAACAACAAAACAGATTTTGGTTAAACCCAACAGATTGAACCTACATGTGTGCCTGAACTCTCTCTGCATGGAAGACGTCAACATATTTTTGGAGGCTGAAATGGAAAAGTGGTAACTGTTTAAACAAACCAGAAGGAAGTCAAAATCTAAGTAACTATAGTAGGTGTCAGTCAGGTGTGGGGTGTGCATATGTGTGTGTGTGTGTGTGTGTGTGTGTGTGTGTGTGTGTGGTGGGGAAGGAAGTGGAACTGGAGCTAGAAGCCAGAACTGATGCAGAACACCCCAGCAAGGCTTCGAGGATAAGGACTGTAACACTTTCTAGGGTTTATGAGAATTCATACTTAATTCCTTAGATATTCTAGTCTATAACCAGGGTTAAGTATCATTGTTATATCGTTTAGATGGTAGGCTTCAAGCTGGTGACTATATTCTCTAGTACAAAATATATTAACCAATATTCAAACGGAAAACTTTACATATGCAAATAAACACATATACGTATACATGTGTATGTCTTTGTGTGGGTGATGTGGACTATATGGTAATAAAAGAAGATGAAAAGAGGACTATGAGTTCATTATGTTCCAAATAGTGAAGTAATGAAATGACGTCATTTTGGTGAGAAAAGAAGGTCTTAGTAAAGCAGAATATCTCAATAAAATTAGAGTATTTCAATTAAAATGTAGCCACTGAGCAAATCTCTGTGAGCAAGAATCTGACACTAAGAAATATCCAAAAGTAGTATAAGATAAAGTCATGCCTTCAAGAAGCTTATAACGTAGATTAAGATACAAATATAACATGGAGAAAATCATTACAAAATTAAATTCTAACTAAAAGATACTAAGTAAGGCTCAGAAATAATTCCACATAACAGGTAATCCAGAGTTAACCTGACACATCACTAAGCAGCTTATGGAAGAAGAGGCAGCATTAGTGTCCTTGATCATTAGTATTTAAATAGATAAAGAAAAGAAGCACATTCCAAATAAGAGGGATAGTAAGAGCTGTGTATATATTGAGGAACTGAAATCACCTCTGCTGTTTTAGATTTTGTATGTTAGCAAGTCCAGAGGAAAATGAGGAATAGTGATATAAACAGGGAGACAAGATGAACTTAGAAATCTAACTATATCTAATATTTATCATGGTGATCTTTTATTCTTTTTTTAGAAGATCAGTGAAATTCAGATATTGTTTCATTTACGACATAAATAAAATTTTTAAAACCTCATATTGATACTAATGAGAAAAAAAGCAAAAGGCATGAAAAAATCATTATCAGCAAGAAAAAGGGGACATGGACATAGATTACGTAGACCTGGAAAAGTTTACAATAGGGTAATAAGGACAACTTTTTGCCAATTAGAAAATGTTGAAGTAATGGAAATTTCTAACAATATAACTTTCCAAAACTAAAACAGAAGAAATTAAATCTTGAATAGTCCTATTTTCTTTTTTTAATTTATTTTTTATTTTTTTTCTTAATAGTCATCTATTTTTACACATCACTGTATACATGTCAATCCCAATCTCCCAATTCATCCCATCACCACCCCTACCACCCGCCGCTTTCCCCCCTTGGTGTCCATACGTTTGTTCTCTACACCTGTGTCTCTATTTCTGCCCTGCAAACCAGTTCAGCTATACCATTTTTCTAGGTTCCAATATATGCGTTAATATATGATATTTGTTTTTCTCTTTCTGACTTACTTCACTCTGTATGACATTCTCTAGATTCATCCACGTCTCTACAAATGACCCAATTTTATTTCTTTATATGGCTGAGAAATATTCCATTGTACATATGGACCACATCTTTATCCATTCATCTGTCGATGGGCATTTAGGTTGCTTCCATGACCTGGCTATTGTAAATAGTACTGCAATGAACATTGGGTTGCAAGTATCTTTTTGAATTATGGTTTTCTAAGGGTATATGCCCAGTAGTGGGACTGCTGGGTCATAGGGTAATTCTATTTTTAGTTTTTTTAAGGAACCTCCACACTGTTCTCCACAGTGGCTGCATCAATTTACATTCCCACCAACAGTGCAAGAGGGTTCGCTTTTCTCCACACCCTCTCCAGCATTTGTTGTTTGCAGATTTTCGGAGGATGCCCACTCTAACTGGTGTGAGGTGATACCTCATTGTAGTTTTGATTTGCATTTCTCTAATAATTAGGGATGTTGAGCTTTTCGTCTTGTTTATGGTTTCCTTTGCTGTGCAGAAGCTTTTAAGTTTCACTAGATCCCATTTGTTTATTTTTGTTTTTATTTCCATTACTCTAGGAGGTGGATAAAAAAGATTTTGCTGTGATTTAAGTCAACGAGTGTTCTTCCTATGTTTTCCTCTAAGAGTCTTATACTGCCCGGTCTTATGTTTAGGTCTCTAATCCATTTTGAGTTTATTTTTGTGTATGATGGTAGGGAGTGTTCTAATTTCATTTTTTTACATGTAGCTGTCCAGTTTTCACAGCACCACTTACTGAAGAGACTGTCTTTTCTCCACTGTATGTCCTTGCCTCCTTTGTCATAGATTATTTAACCATAGGTGTGTGGGTTTATCTCTAGGCTTTCTATCCTGTTCCATTAATCTATATTTCTGTTTTTGTGCCAGTACCATACTGTCTTAATTACTGTAGCTTTGTAGTATAGTCTGAAGTCAGGGAGTCTGATTCCTCCAGCTCCTTTCTTTTCTGTCAAGACTGCTTTGGCTATTCGAGGTCTTTTGTGTCTCCATACAAATTTCAACACTTTTTGTTCTAGTTCTGTAAAAAAGGCCATTGGTAACTTGATAGGGATTGCATTGAATCTGTACATTGCTTTGGGTAGTATAGTCATTTTCACAATATTGATTCTTCCAATCCAAGAACATGGTATATCTCTCCATCTGTTGGTATCATCTTTAATTTTTTTCATCAGTGTCTTATAGTTTTCTGTATACAGGTCTTTTGTTTCCCTAGGTAGATTTATTCCTAGATATTTCATTCTTTGTGTTGCAATGGTAAATAGGAGTGTTTCCTTAATTTCTCTTTCACATTTTTCATCAGTGAATAGGAATGCAAGAGATTTCTGTACATTAATTTTCTATCCTGCAACTTTACCAGATTCACTGATTAGCTCTAGTAGTTTTCTGGTGGCATCTTTAGGATTCTCTATGTATAGTATCATGTCATCTGCAAACAGTGACACTTTTACTTCTTCTTTTCCAATTTGTATTCATTTTATTTCTTTTTGTTCTCTGAATGCCGTGGCTAGGACTTCCAAAACTTTGTTGAATAATAGTGGTGGGAGTGGATAACCTTGTCTTGTTCCTTATCTTAGAGGAAATGCTTTAAGTTTTTCACCATTGAGAATGATGTTTGCTGTGCATTTGTCATATATGGCCTTTATTATGTTGAAGACAGTTCCCTCTATGCCTACTTTCTGGAAAGTTTTTATCGAAAATGGGTGTTGAATTTTGTCAAAAGCTTTTTCTGCATCTATTGAGATGATCATATGCTTTTTCTTCTTCAATTTGTTAATATGGTGTATCACATTGATTGATTTGTGTATATTGAAGAATCGTTGCATCCCTGGGATAAATCCCACTTGATCATGGTGTATGATCCTTTAAATGTGTTGTTGGATTCTGTTTGCTAGTATTTTGTTGAGGATTTTTGCATCTATATTCATGAGTGATATTGGTCAGTAATTTTCTTTTTTGTAGTATCTTTGTCTGGTTTTGATATCAGGGTGATGGTGGCCTTATAGAATGAGTTTGGGAGTGTTCCTTCCTCTGCAATTTTTTGGAAGAGTTTGAGAAGGAT